>NC_047144.1:27681604-27981604 GCF_009829125.3 Periophthalmus magnuspinnatus
ACAGAGTGTTTTCCATTTGAGAGAAATATGTAGGGTTTGTGTGCTAAACATATGTGAATAAAACAAAACACAACTCCAGGTATGTTTTTGATGAGGAAGCAACATTATAACATAGATAAAAATTAAAAAAAAATTGTAAAATGGGCCCTTTAAGCTACACTGGCAGATTGAATTTAACTCTGTTATGATGTAACATTGTGTATTCCTTCTAATTAGGCCCAAACCAGGATGTTCATTTCATTAGTCATCTTCTAGCTAGCAGTGTAATTAAGACCATAGGTTCCACCATAAAAACATATTGACAAAAGCCCTGGGAGGATGCTAGCTTCCTCCTCCGTGAACAAATTAACATTTTTGTCAATGTCTTGATTAGTGGAACATTCAATAAAGCTAAATTAGGCAGTCAGCGCCATCCAACTGTGTAATCCACATTTGTTTACCAGCATTTTACGTCCCCTCCTCCTGCCACTCTCCTGTGTTCATTTAATCATTGTTTGGCGTTTTGGTTTTGTTGTAATCAGATTGGTAAATGGGCTGTCTAATGTGTGCTGCATGTAAAAAATAAGATAGCAAAGCTGAAATAGATTAATGGAAGTGACACTTAGCGGTTTTCTTATCATTGCTTGACAAATGTATTCAAGTGCACATGGAAAAATCTGACTCATAAACCAGCTTAATAAGGATGCATACCTCACGGTAGCAAAGAGGTGCTCTGGTGCTCTCATCCAAATTATAGCTATCTCTTCTCTATAAGCAATTTGTTTTTAGGATGGATGATCTCGTACCTACATACGGACCGATGCCTTGTTTGCTACCCATTAGAGCAGGGGTGTCAACCACATTTTCACCAAGGGCCATATCAGCAAAATGGCTGCTCTCAAAGGGCCATAAAATAACTCTAAGTACTTTTTAAACTAAATATCTATGATGTCGGAAATGCAGTTTAAAGAGCAAAAACAATACATGGTGACTGGGCATGTTTTGATCATTCGCACATCAATTTTTTTCACTATAAATGTGCGGCTAGCATTGTATAGGTAATGAGCCCTTCCATACTGCTGCCAACAGAGGTTATCAGAAATGTAAGCAAACATGAAAGCAAAAGTACAGATTTTCCAGCAACACTTTTTTCTGTGTATGAATCATGAATATTAATGTAACAAACACAAAATCCCATTAAAGCAAAGCTTTAAGTTGCACTATGTAATTTTTCTGATGGAGGGTACACCACCTGCTTGTCACCATGAAGATGCTTTTTGCTTTGCATTGAATATTCCACAGTAGCATTAAATTGATGTATGTCCATGTACACAAGTAGGCTAGTTGATGCCACAAGTCATATTTGTGAAGAGGCAATGCCGCTTAAATTGAAGGACACATTAAAATAGACTTTTTCAGCTACCTGGAGTTGTATTTTGGATTGTCACAGTCAGACCCACTGAGGCACAAGTTTGTGGTTTGGTCCCAGCTCTCACAGATTAATGCTGTTGTTGAGTTCTTGGGCAAGACATGTAACCCACCTCACTCCCAGTGTCTGTGTATACTGGTGTATGGATGAGTGAGTGACTTGGTGAGTGGTTCCTTGATGTTCAGTGAAACATTCCAGGCAAAGCAATAACATCTATGTGGAAACAAGCAGGTGGCCACCCCACCAGAAAAGTTACACAGAACACCTTTAAAGAGAAAGGATAAAGTTGTGCCCATTTTCTTATCTTGTTTCAATATGCCATATTTGAGAATTCAGTCAAGAAAATCTTAACCAAATTTTAGCCGCATTTTAAGCTAACACCTGTAAACAAACAACCAATATTTGCACCTGTCCTATGTTCTATTTTTCTATTATTTGCAGAGCATGATTTAATTAGAGTATATTATGCGAACTGTGTTTTAAGCTCCTCTCAAGGCTAATTAACAAATAACTACAGCTAATTACTGAAGTTCATTACAATGTTTTGGAGTTACCATGGAGGGGGAGGACCACTAATTATTAAGGTTAGATGTCTTAAGTAACCTTGCAAAGAGAGAATGGACTAGTCTGAGAAAGAGAAGTAGCAACAAAATTGGCATTCACAACAGCCTTTAATAAGACAGAAGTCATTTATTCATGTTGAAGGCCAGACTGGATTGGATCGTCAGGGGCAAATGGAAGCTGGAGATTGTTGGGATAGTTATTGCACTAGTTGTATTGATTATTCTGATAACAGCTTGATCAGCACAATATGTACACAATTACATTACATTTTAATTTAATTTAAAATTAAATAAATTGTATTTATTTATGAATGATGATGTGGAAACAACATTATTTGACAGATAAAAAAAAAGTCTGTTAAGCATAAACAGACCTTAAATTAGAGTTAGTATTAAAAGAGATGAGACCAATTTTGTCACTTTTATTGATCGTGAACCAGAAAGTAATGCTGGTACAATGTTAGCATGCTAGCTGTTGTTATCACTAGTGACAACAGGCTTTTTTTTCCGGTCAAGAACCATGGCCTCAGATTTGGAGGAGCTGATTCTCATCCTAGCCGCTTCACACTCAGCTGCAAACCGCCCCAGTGCCTGCTGCAGGTCCTGGCTCGAAGAAACCATCAGGACAACATCATCTGCAAACAGCAGAGATGAGATCCTGTGGTTCCCGAACCAGACCCCCTCCAGCCCCTGGCTGCGCCTAGAAATTCTGTCCATAAATATAATGAACAGAACCAATGACAAAGGGCAGCCCTGGCGGAGTCCAACATGCACCGGGAACAGGTCTGACTTACTGCCGGCAATGTGAACACAGCTCCTGCTCCGGTCATACAGGGACCGGACAGCCCTTAGCAAAGAGCCCCGGATCCCATATTCCCAGAGCACCCCCCAAAGGACACCACGAGGGACACGGTCGAATGCCTTCTCTAAGTCCACAAAACACATGTGGACTGGTTGGGCAAACTCCCATGAACCCTCGAGGACCCGATGGAGAGTATAGAGCTGGTCCAGTGTTCCATGACCAGAACGAAAACCACACTGCTCCTCCTGAATCCGAGGTTCGACTATCGGTCGAATTCTCCTCTCCAGTACCTTGGAATAGACCTTACTGGGAAGGCTGAGGAGTGTGATTTCCCTGTAATTGGAACTCCCCCTTCTTATACAGAGGGACCACACCCCAGTCTGCTAGTCTAGTGGTTCTGTCCTCGACCGCCACGCGATGTTGCAGAGACGTGTCAGCCAAGACAGTCCCACAACATCCAGAGACTTGAGGTACTTGGGACGGATCTCGTCCACCCCCGGAGCCTTGCCACCGAAGAGTTTGCCAACCACCTTGGTGACTTCAGCCAGGGTGATGGTTGAGTCCGCCTCCCCAGTCTCTGCTTCCTCCTCAGAAGACATGACGGGGGAATCGAGGAGATCCTCAAAGTATTCCTTCCACCGCCCGACAACATCCCCAGTCGAGGTCAGCAGCTCTCCACCCACACCTTAAACAGTGTTGGTGAAGCACTGCTTCCCCCTCCTGAGGCGTCGGACGGTTTGCCAGAATTTCTTTGAGGCCGTCCGATAGTCCTCCTCCTGTGACCGCATGAGCCGCGCCACGCTTGGCCTGCCGATACTCATCAGCTGCCTCAGCAGTCCCACGAGCCAACAAGACTCTATAGACCTCCTTCAGCTCCTTCAGCTCACCCCTTACTTCCGGTGTCCACCACCGGGTTCGGGGATTGCCACCGCGACAAGCACCACAGACCTTACGACCGCAGCTACGAGCGGCTGCATCGACAATAGAGGTGGAGAACATGGCCCACTCGGAGTCCATGTCCCCAGTCTCCCCCGGGATCAAGGAGAAGTTCTCCCGGAGATGTGAGTTGAAGACCCCCTTGACAGAAGTCTCTGCCAGACATTCCTAGCAGACCCTCACGATGTGCTTGGGCCTGCCAGGTCTGTCTGGCTTCCTCCTCCGCCAGCGGATCCAACTCACCACCAGGTGGTGATCGGTTGACAGCTCAGCCCCTCTCTTCACCCGAGTGTCCAAGACACGCAGCCGGTGATCAGATGACACGACAACAAAGGCGATCATCGACCGCCGACCTAGGGTGTCCTGGTGCCATGTGCACTGATGGACACCCTTGTGCTCGAACATGGTGTTTGTTATGGACAAGCTGTGCCTAGCACAGAAGTCCAATAACAAAACACCGCTCAGGTTCAGATCAGGGAGGCCTTTCTTTCCAATCACGCCCCTCCAGGTGTCACTGTCGTTACCCACATGGGCGTTGAAGTCCCCCAGGAGAAAAACGGAGTCCCCGGTCGGTGCACTGTCTAGTGCCCCTTTCAGGGACTCCAAGAAGGCCAGGTACTCTGCACTGCTGTTTGACCCGTAGGCCGACACAACAGTGAGAGACCTGTCCCCGACTCAAAGGCGCAGGGACGCGACCCTCTCGTTCACCGGGGTGAACCCCAACACAAAGCGGCTGAGCTGTGGGGCAATGAGCAAGCCCATACCAGCTCGCCGCCTCTCCCCGCGGGCAACGCCAGAGAAATGGAGGGTCCAGCCCCTCTCAAGGAGTTGGGTTCCAGAGCCCAAGCTGTGCGTGGAGGCGAGGCCGACTATATCTAATCGGTAATGCTCGACCTCCCACACAAGCTCAGGCTCCTTCCCCCCCAGCGAGGTGACATTCCATGTCCCCAGAGCCAGTCTCCATGTCCGGAGATCCGGTCGTCGAGGTTACCGCCTTCGACCGCCGCCCAGGTTTCCATGCACCAGCCCCTTACGGATCCTCTTGCGGGTGGTGGGTCCACATGAGGACGTCACTCCTTCGGGCTGAGCCCGGCCAGGCCCCGTGGGGAGAAGCCTGGCCACCAGGCGCTCGCACCCATCCCAGGTCTGGCTCCAGGGTGGGGCCCCGATAACGCCGGTCCGGGCGACGTAGCTGGCGTTGATTTTACTTTTTTCATGAACCGCTCTTAGTCTGTCCCATCTCCCTGGACCTGTTTGCCATGGGTGACCCTACCAGGGGCATGAAACCCCCGACAACATAGCTCCCAGGATCATTCAGGCACTCAAACCCCTCCACCACATTAAGGTGGCGGTTCTCGACTGGAAAAAGGTGGTTTGCCCTCTCCAGGTGGGTGGTGAGTCTCTGCCTCAAGTGGAGGAGTTCAAGTATCTCGGGGTCTTGTTCAGTGAGGAAAGGATGGAGTGTGAGATTGACAGGCGGATCGGTGCAGCGTCTGCAGTGATGCGGTCGCTGTATCGGTCTGTTGTGGTGAAGAAGGAGCTGAGCCGGTCCTTAGGGATAGGGTGAGGAGCTCAGTCACACGGGAGGAGCTTGGAGTAGAGCCACTGCTCCTACACGTCGAGAGGAGCCAGCTGAGGTGGCTCGGGCATCTGCTCAGGATGCCTCCTGGACGCCTCCCTAGGAAGGTGTTCTGGGCATGTCCCACTGGGAGGAGGCCCCGGGGAAGACCCAGGACACACTGGAGGGACTATGTCTCTCGGCTGGCCTGGGAACGCCTTGGGGTCCCACCGGAGGAGCTGGAGGACGTGTCTGGGGTGAGGGAAGTCTGGGAGTCCCTGCTCAGACTGCTGCCCCGCGACCCGGCCCCGGATAAGTGGAAGAAAATGGCTAGATGGACAACAGGCTTCTGAAAGTTGTGATATCAGTTATCAAGAGAATTGTGGACTTGCACATGCCTGGTTCGCTCTTGGTTGCAATTTCCAGATGCCTGAAGGTGCCACATTCATCTGTTCAAACAATTACATGACAGTATAAACACCTTGAGAATGTCTGGCCATCATACCTCTCAAAGGGAGATGGGTTCTGTGTCCCAGAGATAAATGTCCTTTAGTCTGAAATGTGCAGATCAACCCAAGAACAAAAGCAAAAGACCTTGTGAAGATGCTACTGAAGCTGGTTAAAGTGTGTTATTATCCACAGTGAAACAAGTACTGTACAAACATGGGCTGAAAGGCCTCTTTGTCAGAAAGAAGCCATTACAGATGCCACATTACAGTTTGCAAACACACACAGGGATAAAGACCTTAAGTTTTGGAGACACATTCTGTGGTCTGACAAAACTGAATAGTTTGGCCATAATGAGCATCATTATGTTTGGAGGAAAAAGGGGGAAGCTTGCAAGCATAAGACCATCCCAACTGTGAAATACAGGGATGGCAGCATCATGTTGTGGGATTTTATTTTATTTTTTTGCTGCAGGAGGGACTGGTGCTCTTCACAAAATAGATAGTATCATGAAGAAAGAACATTATGTGGAAATACTGATACTAGATATCAGCCAGAAAGTTAAAGCTTGGGCGCAAAGGGGTCTTCCAAAGCGACACTGACCCGAAGCATACAGCCAAACTGGTTACAAAGTGGCTTAAAGATAACAAAGTCAATGTTTTTGGAGTGGACATCACAAAGCTCTGATCTCAATCCAATTGAAAATTTATGTGCAGACCTGAAAAGGTATGTGTGAGCAAGGTGGCTTAACAACTTGGCTCAGTTACACGCTTTCTGTTGGGAGGAATGGGCCAAAATTCCTGCCGACTATAGAAGCTTGTGGAATGATATTCAAAATGTTTGACTGAAGTCATGCAGTTTAAAGGCAATAGTACCAAATATTAATCAGATGTATGTACACTTCTGACTTTGAAAAAAATAAAAAATAAATAAATAATAATCATAAAAAAATGTCTTTAAAAAATCCTTCTCCATTCCACTCCAAGAAATAATATAGGTAATCCTAATTGACCTAAAACAGGAAAAGTAATTTCTGATTTCATGTCAGACAGTGAAAAAGGAAAGTGTATGTGTCTTTTTATATAGTGCATGTAAACTTCTAGTTTCAACTGTATATAACTGCATAGTTTGAAGATGGCAATATATTAATTATTCACTGAAGAGGTAAAATATATAAAGTTGACAAAAACATTGCCTGCAGGTTAAGATAATAATGAGTCTGTTGTGTGTTGATAACAGCTCAAGGCTAACAGATTTATGTTGCAAAGACAATATTACAGCCACTTGCTGAAATCCAACATTATCCTTCCATCTGTCCATTTTCTTCCGCTTATCTGGGGCCACGTTGCGGAGGCCTGCAGTCTAAGTAGGGACTTCCAAACTTCCTTCACCCCAGACACATCCTCCAGCTCTTCCATTAAACAAGTCAACTGACCAGTGGGAGCTGAGATTGCTATAATCACAACAAACAGCCGTGAAGTTTCCGACACCTTTGATGAATAGCTGCACAACACACTAGTGATTAAAGGGGGGGGAAAAAAAAAAGTTGTACCAAAATGACTATGCAATGCTGCCGAATCCTGCATGTATTGATTAAGAAAATAAAATTGAAGAACAAGGTAAGTACAGAGGAGTGGGCATATTAACTCGCAGTGAGTAATTAGGATGCTCGGAATGTATTAAGAAAGTGAGAATACTGAAATAACTGCTGCAAACACTCAAATTGACTACTTTGTGTTTTGTTTTTTGTTTTGTTTTTTGTATGTTTTTAAGATGATATGTACTTATTTATTCATTCCAACTTAAACTTATATAACTTAAGAATACTGCGATTTATTAACTATTTACTGAAGAGGTTAAACAAAGTATAAATATAAAGTTAATTTGACAAAACATTTTTACCAAGTGCTTTATTTCTGGATTTACCATATGGCATAGTGGCAAATAGAATGAAGAAGGTAAATGCACATATGAACATGATAAGAAAAGATACCTTATTAAAGTGCATAAGACAGGTTTTTCTTATTCATGTTTGGTTTGGTGGGATAGTTCTTGTGGTAAATATTTATCATAGTTTTTCATCGGTCAAGGAGCAGTTTGTGTGGGAAAAAAACATTGATAAATAAAGTACAAAAAACTAAAAAGTAGGACTAAGTTCATAGAATCACAGAATATCTATCTATGCTATTAACTCTACCTATTCCATCCAAAATGTATGGACAATTTATGCACTAGGAGGGGAGCATTTTTAGTTCATTCATTTGGCAAAATACAGGTGTGGTCATACATTTTTATTAGTCTAATCCTACCTATTGTGTAATTTATACAAGTCTTGATTGTTGTTAACATTATGGTTGCCAGGTAGCAGTTACAGAATTATCTCTACATATGTCATATCTTATAACCAGGTAATGCTACTGCACTTTTAGCATGATAGTAGTTAGCCTTGGTGTGACAGTAAAAGTACGCTCTGGACCCTTAAAGAAGTGGTATTATGCAAAATCAATATTTTGAGATTTACACCATGTTATTATGTTGTGACCTAATCAAAAACATGTCTGAAGAGATGTCATCCATACATGTTTCAGTAATTAAGCAATCTCTCCTGGGTACTATTCAAACACTCCTTACAGTTAGTTGCAAGATTCTACACTATACACTACATCTTCACAAACCTTATGCAATGTGCAGTAGTGGGATGTATGCTGATTGCGTTAGCGCTGTGAAGCTAGAGTGACTTGGGAGGACAAGCAAAGTGAAGGAAGACTGAGCGTCAAAAACAAGTCAAAGATGTAAAACTTGTCAATACATTGTTTTCAACAAATATAGCAATAAAACAAAACAATAAAAGGTAACATGGTGATCTAAACACATTATGTGTTACCAATTAATACTTCATAGTGCAATACCCCCCGTCTTTCACATTTGTAAGGCATAAATATTATATATATATATATATATATATATATATATATATATATATATATATATATATATATATATATATATATATATATATATACACACACACACACACACACACACACTCAGTTTGGTCTAGGGGAACAATAAAATATTCAAACTAAACTATCCTTCGAGGTTCTTGTAACTATAAAATCATACGTTATTATGATGAGGCTATTATTAACCTACTAGAGAATATTTGCCATTTGAACAATGAAAAGGTATTCAGTGAACAGTTTAATTTATTTACAAATAAGCTATGTGTGCAACTGTACAAAATACTGTTGAACAATGTGAAAAAAAAATAAAAATCTAATATCAAAGTGGTAAATGTTTTAAACACACAGTAACAAACCACAAAATCCAGTGTCCCATTAATAGAGGAGATTATGGAGCCCCCCATAATTAAAATTTCTCTCCCACAAATATTATTTTAAAAACAAATTGAACAATTTTTTTTAGAGATAATTTAGTTACTCACAGATTGTCATTTGGGGTGTTTTCATCTTTTGAGTATGTTTCATTTAAAATGGAGCTAAACGAATCCCCCTCCATACTCTACTTAGTCATATACAAACCTCCCCAGCACTGCCTGAGTTTTATTGATGATTTTACTGAGATGCACAGTCATATGCACAGACTTTGATGGTTTAGCCATTACAGGTGATTTTAATGTACATGTGGATAATGTGTTTGACAGAAACGCTAATGAGCTCCGTTCTGTCCTTGAAACCTTTGGTCTGACTCAGCATGTCAGCGAGCCCACCCACAACAGAGGACACACTCTGGACCTGCTCATTACAAAAGGAGTAAATATCTCAAATGTCAATGTGGTGGATGTTGCTCTGTCTGATCATTTCTGTATCTTCTTTGACCTGTCTGTTACTCCCAAACCAGTGGCTGGTCCTGCAGTTGTTCGAAGGAGACACATAAATGATAAAAGAGGTGCTCTGTTCATGGAAATGATACACTTTGAAAATGCCTCATGTTCTAATGTTGATGATTTGGTGAACTCTGTAACTTTGAGTGTTTTGAATGTTCTGGACACCATTGCCCCGATGAAGGTAGATAAGATAAGCAGAAAGCACCACGGAGGAATGATGACTCGGTCAGGGCACAGAAAAGGGAGTGCCGGAGGGCCAAGCGGGAATGATGCAAGTCAAAGCTCCAGGTTCATTATGAGATTTACAGAGGAAAAAATGCACATGTACAACCACAGTTTATGTAGAACAAGGCAAAGGTATTTTTCTGACATTATTGGAAGTTGTAGTAACAACTCTCGTGTCCTGTTTACAACGGTAAACAGATTAACAAACCCCCCAGCTCCACTGCCGTTAGAACTAATTTCCACATCTAAGTGCAAAGAGTTTGCAGTATTCTTTAATGACAAGGTTCAGGACATTAAAAATGCCATAAAATCCAGAACACAAATAACAACCCATCACCCACCTAGACACTTAGAGCTGACTCACTTTGCACCTGTAACTGACAAAACTGTCCAAGAGATTGTCACCAGTCTGAGTTCATCTACATGCTGCCTCGATGTGTTACCTACTAAATTTCTAAAGTCTGTGCTCCACAGTTTGCTATCACCACTCACTCTCATAGGTAATATGTCACTTCAATCTGGAACATTCCCGAGCGTTTTGAAAACTGAGGTTATCAAGCCTCTCCTAAAGAAGAGCAGTCTTGATGCCACAATATTGAACAATTACCGACCAATCTCAAATCTGCCGTTTTTAGGCAAAGTCCTCGAAAAAGTTGTTTACCAACAGCTTATTAACTTCCTCGAAATTAACAACTCCTTTGATGTCTTCCAATCAGGTTTTAGACCCCACCACAGCACTGAGTCTCCACAAACTTTTCACACACTGTTGCTGGTAGTTTGGTCCGTTCATCCTGCAGATCTCCTCTAGAGCAGTGATGTTTTGCGGCTGTCGCTGGGCAACACAAACTTTCAACTCCCTACAAAGTTTTTTCTATGGGGTTGAGATCTGGAGACTGGCTAGGCCACTCCAGGACCTTGAAATGCTTCTGATGAATCCAGTCCTTCGTTGCCCGGGTGGTGTGATTGGGATCACTGTGATGCTGAAAGACCCAGCCACTTTTCAGTGCAGATGGAATGAGGTCTTCACTCAAAATCTCACAATACATGGCCCCATTTATTCTTTTCTTTACATGGATCACTTGTACTGGTCTCTTTGCAGAAAAACAGCCCCAAAGCATAATGTTTCCACCCCCATGTTTCACAGTACTTCTGGTGTTCTTTGGATGCAACTCAGCATTCTTTCTCCTCCAAACACAACAGGTTTTTACCAAAAAGTTCTATTTTGATTTCATCTGACCATATGACATTCTCCCAGATCCTTCTGGATCATCCAAATGCTCTCTAGCAAACTTCAGACGGGCCTGGTCATGTACTGGCTTAAGCAGGAGGACACGTCTGGCACTGCAAGATTTGAATCCTTAGCGATGTAGTGTGTTATTGATGGTAGCCTTTGTTACTTTGGTCCCAGCTCTCTGCAGGTCATTCACTAGGTCCCCCATGTGGTTCTGGGATTTTTGGTCACCGTTCTTGTGATCATTTTGACCCCACGGGGTCAGATCTTGCGTGGAGCTCCAGATCGAGGGAGATTATCAGTCTTGTATGTCTTCCATTTTCTAATAATTGCTCCCACAGTTGATTTCTTCACACCAAGCTACTTACCTATTGCAGATTCTGTCTTCCCAGCCTGTTGCAGGTCTACAGTTTTGTTTCTGGTGTCTTTTGACAGCTCCTTGATCTTGGCCATAGTGGAGTTTGGAGTCTGACAGTTAGTTTCTTTTATACTAATAACGAGTTCAAACATATGCCATTAATACAGGAGTGGAGGATAGAGGAGCCTCTTAAAGAAGAGGTTACAGCCAGAAATCTTGCTTGTTTGTAGGTCACGAAATACTTATTTTACCAAGGAATTTACCAATTAATTAATTAAAAATCCTACAATGTGACTTTCTGGATTTTTTCCCCCTATTCTGTCTCTCATTGTTGACATATACCTATGATGAAAATTACAGGTCTCTCATCTTTTTAAGTGGGAGAACTTGCACAATTGGTGGCTGACTGAATACTTTTTTGTCCTACTGTATGTGGCATGAGCATTCTATAAAAAATAAAAAGAACTGAGTGCTGCATTTACTTGGGGAAAAGTGTTCCAGAATCTATCACAAAGACTATCTATGCGTCTCCAAGGTAATTCTTTTGAATTGCACCTTTTGTTGTGAGCTTAAAGAAAATTAGTTCTTGTATCATTTTCATATCAGGCTCCATACTTTGCTTTCCTGTGGTTAATGTTTTCACTGCTTCGAAAATGCATTGCTTTTCATTTAATGTCTATGAGTTGAAGGGTATGACAAATAATAAAGCTTCTGAGTTGCATTACAAATACATATATCAAAATTATTGAATGCATATTGATTGAATAAAGCTTCTTAGGTGCATCACATCTACATATATACCTTTTGACACTGAAATCATAGAAGTTTTGAATATTGTCATGTAACCACTATGTGTACACCGAATTCATGTATCCTTTGAATGTTGCACTCTTTTTAAGGTCATCTAACGGGCACCATGTTTATGCTAAAGTTTGAACAAGATGTACTAACACCGAAACTATTCACTCAGTATAATATTCCAATATTAAAGGAGGCATTGTAAGATGTGAGTTATGGGGGGCAGCCAGTTCTTTGTAGAAACTCCTTTCACAGAGATAAGGCGGCCGGATGAGACCCAAGGCCGAAAAACAAACCGGTGCTGCCCGGAGAAGTGAACGAGGCTGGAAGGAGGAACCAAGACGTCAACCTACTCATCACAATATTTGCATATTCATGTTACATGTTACATTTTATCCTTTGGGGCCAGGGAAAAGCAGACAGACTGCCTGCTGCGCAAACGAGGGATAGATCATTTTGACCCTGGGTACTGTATTAGATTGTAACTGTCAGGGGAATAAACTTTTGAGATTTGAACTGATCGAATCCAGTCGTCATTTTGATAGAACACGCCCAACAGAGTGCACAGGTTTCTCATCGGAGAGATTGCTGGGATGAGCTTTGATAGGTCAGTACATGGAGTGGAGGGTTATCACTGGACTATTTTGGGACTTCAGGGATGAGATTGCGGATACGGTCTCATAGTAAGTTTATATGAGATACTAGTAAAAACAGAGATAACCATTTATTTATGAACATGGTTGGGAAAACTTTGTGGGATAATAATTTGTTCAAATTTACTTTTTTTTTAATCACATAACGGGTAGGGCACCAGAACATTCTAATTATGAAAATATAGAATTTTCAAATGGTAGACAACTTTTGATATTTCCTATACATTCAAACTCCAATATATTTAGAACACCCATATTTTGGATGCTAGAAATGGAAGTTGTTTGTTATGAGCATTTTATTATTATTATTATTATTATTATTATTATTATTATTATTATTATTATTATTATTATTATTGTCATGTTTCTTGAAAGACTTGAAAGTGTTTATTGAAGATACACTGCCTGAAATGTTGACATTGACATTAACAATGTATCCATCTCTCCAAAGATCTGACCCGTAACTTGGCTGATGCCACCTACTTGTCTCCATAATAAATTAATGCCATATTGTTGAACATATCTAAACAAAGCATTAAAGAGATGGTATTAATACAAAATGTTTTTTTGGTTTTTTGTTTACTATGTTATAATACTTAATGTCAAAAACATCCCTGAAGAGGTTTTAGATGTCATTCATGCATGTTTGAGTATTTTAACAATCTCTCCCGGCCCCTGTTCAAACCCTCCTTGCTGTTAGCTGCAAGATTCTGTGCTATGCTCAGCTCACAGGCCTATGTGATCCATGCTCCCAAAATTCACCATAAATATAAAAACATGGTACAAAACTGTACACAACAACTTGACAACTAGAATGTGATGTGCAGTATGTAGCATATGTGTTATAAACTAGTAATACAAGTACTGGATGAATACTTGGTATATCTATGCATGAGGTATAACACAGTAGTACAATTGTACAATTGTACAGTAATCGGTAATAGGCTCGTTATCAAAAGGTAGGCATCACTCAGGGAGAGAGTAGGCAGAGACTAAGGATTGCATTTGACTGGTGCCATATTGTGGGGAAAGCTGGCCAATGTGGTTTTAAGTAGGAGGCAGAAATTTCCCATCCAACCAAAAATGTATTCAGGTTCACTCTGGTAAGGTTTTCAATTTCAATTTTTCAATTTATTTTTCCCAATGGTCAAAGTTTAGTAAGGCACATACATACACACACGTAGCAACATACACACACATATCAACATACTCATATACAATTCTGCGTTTATATGCTACATATGGAAGTGTAAATCGTTCACCTATTCCCAGTTGACCCTGTGAAACACATGGAACCCCCAAGAAGCTGTAAAGCTTATGTAATGGGGTCCATCACCCTGTGCGAAACACCCATGATGGCTTGGCAAGTATTCCTTTTCTTTTTACTTTGTCCTACACACACATATATATTTATATATATGTATATATATATATATATATATACATACATACATATATATACAATATACACCCATATATTGTATATATCTATATACATACACATACATGTATACACACAATATACATACACAACCTATACATCATATATATGACCTATACAACATATACAATATCTATATATGACACATGCATAGCATACATATATACATGCAGCTGCACACATATATAAATATATGTATAATACACACACCCACATCCACATACGTTCACATACACACACCCGTTATGAGCAGAGAGAAGATCCAATGCACGCAGAACTTGAGCCGCACTAAGTAAGTCAGGCACTATAGCTTCCCAGTAGTTTGCAAGGTGTGGCAAAATCATACATATTTACAAAAATATGCATGATTTTTGTAAATCATACAAACCCTCAAGTAGTTTCATTAGCGAGATGCACACTGATTATATTGTGATAGCGCTCTGAAGAGGAGTCATGCCGGGAGCAAAGGGAAGGGAGACTCGGAGCATCAAAAACAAAAGTGAAGCTTATAAAACGTGTTAATATATTGTTTTCGGTGAATATAGCATTTTGAACACAATGAAAGGTAACATGGTGATCTAAATATGTTATGTGTTAGCAGTTAATACCCCATAGAAATACCGCCTTTTTAACATCTCTCTCTAGAAAAGCAGGTGCAGGACTCTCCAACAAAAACGTTTCTCAGCAAGTCATTTAATTATGTTGAATCATGGTCTATATTGCAAAAATGTAAAAATACTGTGACACTAGATTTAATATTGCCATGCTATTTCAAATTTATCACAATCATTACATTAATTATATCCTGTCATATTTTTAAATACATTTGCAGTACAATAATTAAATAAGCGGTGTGCAGGTTGAGTGTGGGCGGGATCAATGCACTGTGAAAGATATTTCATCTGTGTGTTAATGAAGTGAGTAGTCCATGAGGGTTACATTGAGGTCTGCTGCAGATTTCCCTGTGCTGCAATTGGATTTTCACTGTTGAGATGGTCTGTAGTGATTTCTCATATACCACTGTCCATTTCACAGTTTTCCTCAGTCAAGTGGAAAAGAGCTGTAGAAATCAATATTTATTCAAGATGGATACATTTAATCCCATACTGTGGAACATTCCAGACAAAGCAATAACTTCTCCATGGAGATAGGGATGTGGCAAAACCCCTTCCAGAAAAATTACAGATAGGCAGTGAGATGCTAAGTTTTCACTGTTGTTCACTGTTGTTTGTGAACTTATAGTGTAGTTTTGAATACTTTTATATATTCATTGAAAATTGTAGTGCAGGAGTATGTAGGCTCGTGGCCTGAGTCTTGGACAGAATCTACAATTAACCATTTGAATGGGGCCCAGGAGAGATTCTGCTAACTCCAAAAAAATGTATTTTGCATAATCCTTTTACTTTTTTAGTTATGGGACACAATCATCTTAAGTTCCATCTCCACCACAGCAGCAGAACTATCACCCTATCCTCAATGTATTTTCAGAGCTGTGTTCAACACCATCCTCACTGCTCTGCCCTAGGACGAGCTCTCTCTGTTGAGCATGCCCTACTCCACCTGCAGGTGAATCACCGACTTCCTGACGGACCAGAGCCAGCACATGCAGCTGGTGTCTCAGACAGTCAGACTATCAGTCCATGATAGATAGATAGATAGAGACAGACAGACAGACAGACCTTTATTGTCCCCAAGGGGAAATTTGTTTTCACACACTTTGTCAGTACAGTAAAGATTACAGACATTAAACACACACCAGACAAGACAGCACACAATGGGAATGTTACAGATTACAGACTGTTCAAGGCAGCAATGGCATAAGGGACAAAACTTTTACTGAAGCGTGCCCGCTTCCACCTAAGTGTTCTGTACCTGTGGCCTGAGGGCAACAGAGTGAAGTGAGTGTGGAGAGGGTGGTCTGGGTCTCTGCTGACTGTCCGAGCCATGCGTGTAACGGCTTTATTATTGAGTAGGGAGAGGTCTGTAATGGGCAAATTGATAATTTTGGATGCTGTGTGTGACCTTGGTGAGCTTGTTTCTGTTAGTGATGGAGAGCACGTTAAACTAACAGGGAGAGCAGTAGAGAAGGATGGGCTGAATAATGCTAGTGAACAACAGTAACAGAAGATATGGACTGACAGAGAGGGCACGGAGCTTGCGAAGGATGTGGAGTCTTTGTTGAGAGCATTTATGGATATCTGTGACGTGTTGTTCAAAAATATGTTTATTGTCTAATGTGAGTCCAAGATACATGAAGTGATTGACACATTCCACTGTTTTGTCATGTATAATGATGGAAGCCAGATCCAGAATATGTGAATGAGTGTAGATGAGTAATTCCTTGGTTTTGTCCACATTCAGCTCCAGACAGTTATTGGAGCACCACTTAATGAAGTGAATCACAGACTGTTGGTAGGAAATAATGGAGTTATTGTCTGTAAGCAGGGCCACGATAGCAGTGTCGTCAGAGTACTTGAAATAGGTGGTAACAGGTGAGGGGCTAATGCAGTTGTTTGTATAGAGGGTGTAGAGAAATGGGCTTAGTACACAGCCCTGGGGTGCACCAGTATTGGTGACCATGGTGGATGATGTGACTGAGCCCATCCTGACAGCCTGTGGTCTGATACTGAGGAAGTAGTAGATCCAGTGGATGAGATATGGAGACAGGTTGAGCAGTTGGAGCTTTGTGATCATATGGTGTCGTTGTATTGTATTGAAAGCTGAGCTAAAGTCGATGAACAGGATGGATGCGAAGGAGCCAGCCGTTTCCAGATGTTGTAGAAGTGGGTGAAGGAGACATGCAACGGCATCCTCTGTCCCACGCCAGGCCCTGTAGGCAAACTGGTAGGGGTCCAGCAGTGGTCTGACTGTTGGAAGAATGATCTTCACAGGGCTGTGTACTTTCCCTCCTGCTATTATCCCTCTACAGCCAAAGTTTATTTTTATTTAACACCTTATTGGTTGCATCTCTGATTAACAAACCAGCTCCACTGCCGTTAGAACAAATTTCCACATGCAATGAATTTGCAGTATTATTTAATGGCATGGATCAGGGCATTAAAATGCCATCATTTCTGTAATGTATTGAAGTTAGTGCACACAGGCACCTGTAGTTACTATGTTATTTCGCATGTACATAAGGTGAGTGGGAGTTGTTGCACTGCATGTAATGTAATGAGTCCTGAACGACGAGTTCCATAACACAAATTACACCCCTGCAGCCCCCTAGACACTTTGAGCTGACTCACTTTGCACCTGTAACTGACAAAACTGTCCAAAACACTGTAACCAGTCTGAGTTCATCTGCATGCTGCTTCAAAATGTTACACACTAGATTTTTAAACTCTGTTATCAACAGTTTGCTATCACCACTCGCTTGCATAGTTAATATGTCACTTTGATCAAGAACTTTCCCAAGAGCTTTGAAAACTGCATTTTCTTTTTAAAAAACCTCTCCTAAAAAGAGCACCCTTGATGCCACATTGCTGAACAAATATGGCTCATCTCAAATCTGCCGTTTTTAGACAAAGTCCTTGAAAAAGTTGTTTACTAACATCTTATTAACTTTCTGTAAATGAACAACTCATTTGATGTTTTCCAGTTAGGGCTTAGACCCCACCACAGCACAGAGACTGCTCTTATCAAGGTGATAAATGACATCTGCCTGAACACTGATGCAGGCAAAGTCTCAGTCTTGATCCTGTTAGATCTAAGTGCTCTTTGTCATTGTTGATCATGGGATCCTCTTACAGAGACTAGAGGACTGGGTGGGCATCTCTGGTACTGCACTAAACTGGTTCAAGTTCTATCTAGAAGACAGGGAGTACTTTGTTGACATTGGAAAATGTGTTTCAGATAAAATGTCCCTGACCTGTGGGGACCTGTGACCTGGGACCCCTGTTGTTCAATCTCTACATGCTGCCGTTAGGCCAGTTAATACGCAGCAATACTGTGTCCTACCACAACTATGCAGATGACACTCAGATCTATGTCTCACTGGCAGCAGGTGAATATGGACCAGTGGATTCACTCTGCCACTGCATCCAACAGATCAGTGTGTGGATGCAAAACAACTTTCTCCAGCTAAACTCAGACAAGACTGAAGTCATAGTCTCCTGCCCACAAGAGAAAGTATTAGCAGTCACCTCCAGTCTCTCCCTCTAAAACCTTCAAATCAGATTAGAAATCTAGGCTGACAATAGACTCAGACTTGAATTTTAACAGCCACATCAAATCAATAACATCTGCATCTGCAACTTTTGATTTTTGGTTTATTGACAACATTTGAGTTAATTAGAGACATTCTTGTGGATGTATTCGAAGGCACACCTGAAACACACTGCTTCTTTGTGTAACATCATGGGAAAACCAAAACAAATCAGCCAAGATATGACAAAGAGAATTGTGGACTTGCACAAGTCTGGTTCATCTTTGAGTACAATTTCCAGATGCCTGAAGGTGCCACGTTCATCTGTTCAAACAATTATATGCAAGTATAAAGACCATGGGAATGTCCAGCCATCATACCGAACAAAAGCAAAAGACCTTGTGAAGATGCTGCTGAATCTGGTAAGAGTGTGTCATTATCCACAGTGAAATGAGTACTGTACTAATATGGGCTGGAATGACACTCTGCCAGGAAGAAGAAACATAAAAAGTCAGATTAGATTTTGAAAATGCACACACAGACAAAACCTTAATTTTTGAAGACAGGTCCTGTGGTCTGATGAAACATTTAGCCATAATGAGCATCGTTATGTTTGGAGGAAAAAGGAAGAAAGGTATGTGTGAGCAAGGCGGCCTACAAACTTGGCTCAGTTACACCAATTTATCCGGGGGAGTGGACCAAAATTCCTGCCAACTATTGTGAAAAGCTCGTGGAACTATATCCAAGACAATAGTACAAAATAGTGATGAGATGTATGTAAACTTCTGACTTTGAAGAAAGTAATGAAAAAAATCCAACTCTCATTATTCTGGAATTTAGCAAATTGACCTAAAACTAGAAACTTTTAGTCTGATTTCATGTCAGAGAGTGAGAAAAATATCATATGTGTCTATAGTGAATGTAAACTTCTGGTTTCAAGTGTAGACTTAGAGAGACTAGGTTAGATTATCGTATTTTCTGCACTATTAGGTGCATCGGAATATAAGGCGCACCTTCAATGAATGGCCTATTTTAAAACAAATTTCATATATAGGGCGCACCGCATTATAAGGTGCATAGAATAAAAACTACTGTAGTAGCTGAGGTTGTGTTATGCATCCACGAGATGGAGCTGCACTAAAGGGAACGTCAACAAAACAGTCAGATAAGTCAGTCAAACTTTATTAATAGAATTTAATTAAAAAAACGTTCTGAAAACTTTGTTCACTCACAAAACAAGTTAATGCATTCACAATATAGTAACTCTGGAAATAGTGCAAAGCAATAACAATAACTCAATGTTGTTCAAACGTTAATGTCCATATTTACAGTATCTCCCAGCCTCGTTTAATTGTAAACACGTGAAAGAAACACGTAAAGCTCACTTTTTCAATGTATTCCTCATTCACGAATCCGTCGAATTCTTCCTCTTCAGTGTCTGAGTTGAACATTTGGGCGAGCTCGCCATTCAAAGTGCCCGATTCCGTCTCGTCAAAATTGCCATTATCCGTGTCGCTGCTGTTGTCTGGCAGTTCAGTGACAATTCCTGTCTTCTTGAAAGCTCGGACCACAGTTGAGACTGATATCAGCCCAGGCATCCGCCAGGCATCGGCGCTGTCTGCCCGTCTCCCCATTATCCCTATAGCGTCGGATCCTATCGTCGCCGATAGAGCGATATAACTTACCAGCAGCGTAACTCCGTGCCCAGTCGTGCTCTCCTGTGAATTCAAACGGCGTCTCAAAGCGGAGACATGGGGCAATCTAAATATTTTACCATCATTACGGTAATCTTCCTCTGTTGTCCCTTGAAGGTGACGAAATAGAGCGCGGGTGCTGCGGGGGTCATTTATTTGATGCGTAAAAGAAAAAATAGATAGATATGGATGAGTAAAATAGAAGTAGTTGTGTGAAAAAAATGCAGTAAATTCTGATACTTCGTTTAACATAATTTTTAGGCTAAAAAAGAATAAAAGTCTAGGTCTAGGTAAACTATACTGGCCCATAGTGTGCTCAGTCCTTAAAGGGTTATTACCGCTATTACTTTGGCGATGCCTTCTGACTACGGGTGTCATAATTGACCAATATTGATCCATATATAAGGCGCATCGGATTATAAGGCGCACTGTGGGTTTTTGAGAAAATTAAAGGCTTTTAGATGCACCTTATAGTGCGGAAAATACGGTACTGTAATGGCCTGCTCATTGGCCTCTCTAAATGAGTGTTAATGTTGCTGCTGCAGGAAGTACAAGCACATAAGTACTGCGCTCAGGTCTCTGCACTGGCTCCTGTGGATCAGAGAATAGACTTTAAAGCAGCTCTGCCTGTTACAAGTCTCTCCATGGCCTAGCACCCAAGTACATCTCCGACATGTTAGTGCCGTATGAACCATCTCACACTCTGAGGACTTCAGGGACTGGCCTCCTGTTGGTGCCCAGAGTCAGGACTATACATGAGGAATCAGCATGACTGAAAGGTTTTTATTCTGCATTCTTCTCTTTTAATGTTCATTTTTTGATGATTATTTATAATTATTTATCTTTTGATTTGTTCTGTTGTGATTTTAATGTCATTATTATTCTGTAAAGCACTTTGAATTACTTTGTGTATGACTTGTGCTATACAAATAAACTTGCCTTACCTTTTAGTATTATTTATTATTTTATGTTGCACCATATCGCCTAATCAAATTTCGAGTTTGTAAATTTTGTTCCCTGACAATGGCAATAAAATCTTTTCAGATATAATAATTAGTAGTGGGGGTATGCCACACGATTGTCTGCGTAGACATTATTGTTTTGTGTAGAATGTTCCACTGTATGGTAGGTGTACATGAGACAAGCAGGTGACGGGATAAGGCCAAATTACAAGGTGAGGCATAATAACACCTGTAATTATAAACATGTAAGATCAGATGGATCATTCCAGGTAAAGCAATAACTTCTTCATGGAGATAGGGATGTGGTAAAACTACCATCAGAAAAATTACATAATGCACCTTAAATCAAACTGTTAAAGTGCTATTTCACTCTCTTTCAACAAGATAAGGTCAATGTGACCTTCAAGAGATAGGTAGCGAGATAATTTTAACAACATAAACGTCTGTTCGTGACTGGAATACAGTGAATACCAAGTCCAGAGAATTGGAATTTTTACGTTTTGAGGCTACACAGAAGTTACAGTGTTATATAAATTGAAAGTGCGTCATGTAAATTTCCTGGTGAAGGTTACTGCATGTATTGTTTTGTCTAAAATGTTCCATAGTCTGAGATAAACTGACTTACCTGTAAAATAATATATATATATATATATATATATATATATATATATATATATATATATATATATATATATATATATATATATATATATATATATATATATAATACTAAAAAATAAAACTTGGCTTAGTGGAGTCACCAGCTCATCTCCATGGTAATTGTATGTTTTATACCATTTTTATGGAGCATTTAAAGCAAAACAATAATATGTCTATAAAGAATAGCAGGTTCATCTTTAAAGGTAGTATATTACACAAAATGTATTCTTGTGAGCCTTAAGCCATGTTATGATGTTGTTACTTCAAAAACCTATGCAGGGTTGTGTTTTGTTTCATTCACACGTTTGAGTAATCCTTTGTTATTAGTCTGTCTACATCTCCAAAGCTCAACATGCTTCACTTTGTCATGTTATGTAGTGGGAGTTTTCAAGTTAGCAGCTACAGTTTACATTTAGTTCAGTCAAGATTGGAAATTCCAGGTCCCTAAAGTCAGAGTGCCCAAATCATTCCATTGAAGGTGTATAGACACAGTGGAGCACTTCCTGTATTACCACATGTCATCACAAGGTAGAGCAGAGTGTTTTCTGCTTGAGAGAAGGACTCAGCCTAAATTTGCAGGGTGTGTGTGTTAAACATGTGTGAATGAAACAAAATACAACTTCAGGTATGTTTGTGATGAGGAAACAACATTATAATGGATCAGAAAATATGGGCCCGTTAATATAAGCTGTTGGTTGCTCTCTGCCAGTCAAAAGCGTGTCTTACTATCAAATCTAGAATTATTTACTTTTTATTTTTATTTTTTGGTGTGAATTTGAAATAGTTTTGGTCTGTCTTATGTGTGCTGTCTCCTCTGGTGGCTACAGTGGGGAATAGAGCATGTTGTAAAGGGGAATCAGCAGCAGAGGTATTAGAGACATGATACTGGTTACATTTACATGGCTAGAGAAAATCAGATAACTAGAATAAACAGAATCATTTTGAGTCTGGTTTTAAATATTGAAGAAGACTCTTGCAGGTTTAGATGCATTAAACTGAAAGGCTGATTCCCCACCAGCAAGAGGCTGATCCTTGAGGTCCTCAGAGTGCGAGATGGTTCATATGGCAGTAACATGTCGGAGATGTACTTCGGTGCTAGGTCATGGAGAAACTCAGAATACTGTATTCTGTATACTTGGAATATTTTTCCATCAAGTTGCATTAGTGAAGTAAACAGAACTAAATCAACTGGAGAAGAGTTGCTCCACAGATCACAGTAACATATGTCAAAAGGACTAAACTAAAATAGAAACTACCGTAGATTTTGTTAACAATGTTTTAATTGTTTTTCCTTATCATTTTATCATTTGCTCATTCAAAGTTGCATTTAGAGTGATTCATGCATATTTAAAATACCATTTCTTAAAAAAAAAAAAAAAAAAAAAATCTGATTTCCCTTATTCCCTATATACTTCTACTGCTCTGTGCTTAACATTAACATTTGCAATCACATATTGTAAAGGAGTAGGTGGAAATCAACAGCATAGTTTGGGTGTCATAGTTGGCAAAGATTGTAATTATATAGAAGACAAAAGGATCATGTGACATCTTGCATGATGGCACAATTGTGAAAAAAAACATATATAACTTTATTTACAAGATGGTAGACACAGTGTTTATTATTCTAATATTTTATATAATATTCTAACCATAAACCAGAACAGTGTTGTGTCATTGTATCCTTGTGTGTGTGTGTGTGTGTGTGTGTTGGTGTGTTGGTGATGATTGGAGGGGCTGATGGTCACTTTTGTCACTCTGCCCCAATCTACAGCTGTGGCTACAATAGTAGCTTACCACCGAGTGTGGAGTGAATGAAAAATGCACTGTATTATTATTATTATTATTATTATTATTATTATTATTATTATTATTATTATCATCAATGCTGTGTGTTTGCCATTCTTTCATTGTTTTCTCATTTTAAACCAGTTACTTTAGAACACTGATATCAAATGTGCAACCCTTTCTATACAACACCAAAAATATAAGCCAGGCTTTTAGCCTCTGGAGTTAGCACGCCTGAGCGTTGACTTCATGAAATGGAAAGTGATTTGTTTTTACTGTCTGGCTGCAAAATGAACCAAATACAGTTACTGCACCCTGTTTGTCCAATTCATATATGTAGTATGGGAAAATGTTGCATATTGTTATTGCTGTTAATTTCACTTTTGGTTATTTATGCTGACTAGGGTGTAATTAAGCTGGTGAGCATTGAGTCACTTGAGACGCTGTTTATCCTGTGCATAAAGAGTCAGTTGGTAGGTGCAGACTACAGAGTTAGTTCGATATTGTAAGTCAACAGTTTTTCTCCGGCCATATTTGAAATAATGCGATTGCAGACAAATAGGTTATTCCTCTTTCAGAATTTACAAGAATTATCCATAAACAGAGTTCCTAGAGCACTTCAGGTAGACGTGAAGTGGGACCTCATTGCTTTTTTGGTCTGCCTGTTCCTGTGTTCCTGTCGTGCCTGTCGTCCTGTGGTCCCTTCATGTCCTCGGTTCCTGTGTTCCTGCTCACCTGCTCACCTCAGTGTAACCCCTTCCATGTAGGGTTACCCTTACCTAGTCCGTGTTTGACCCTGATTGGCTCACTCCCAATTGGTTGGTGAATAAATGACTGGAGCAGCTCTGTACCTGTCTGCTCCTCCGCCCCTCCCACTCCGCTCTCATTGTGTCTGTGCAACTGGCGTTTGGACTGGATGACAACTACTCGGCTTTAAACATTACTTTCCACATTCTTCTCACACACGACTCAATGGTGAGTTTTGCCAAAACGTTTTCGATCTTAAATAATCATTGAAATCCCCCAAATTCAAAGCCAGTGCCGAGTTTGGCGTAAATTAAGTCGCGGTTTGTTTCCGCATATCCGCGTGTTGAATCCCGCTAAGAATGCGAGTATTTTTGTGTTTGTTTTAAATTACGGCAATCATTAATTAAAATTTATGAATGAAACATCATGTTCTAATTAACTTTGATGTGTTAACTTTAATTCGGCAGCACTGCTATGCTGTTTTGATACATTCTGTTAATGTAATTGATATATATTGTTAATCTAATTGCTCACTGCTGGCGGTATTGTCGGTGTAATGTGTAGTCTTGATTTGTTGCGCAACTGTTTTTATTATGAATGTTGAAATGTTACGGTAACTGAATTGAGATCCTGTTTTGACCTTGTTTTTAGGTCAGGTTTTTTTCATGGGACCAAACAGATTCTCTACTGATGGCGAGCTGGTAGGACTAATATATTTTGTTTTGCTCCGCGAACTGTGGATTACGGATTTGCGTGATTACAAACTGAACCTGAACTGAATCCTAAAAAAAAAAAGGAATAAACTGAACTCTCACACAAAGTCAAAATCTTTGACAAAGAACTGCCTTCTTTTTTGTTGTTGTTTAAAAACGTTAATTTTGTTAATTGTATTTTGATTAAATGGTATGCCACTTTGTTTTGACTTTCACCAAATATATTTTACTTTATTCCAATCTGTTCTGTGTGTGTCATTCATGCACAAGCTCCCTGAGCAGCCTGTTCTTCTGTCGTCTTAATGCGTTAATTGCCATAAACAATAGCCCAACTAAATATTTTATAGTGGTTACATCAGGATCACCCGCTATTCATACTTTGTCCCATTTGTACAATAAACACTGTAAATCTGCCCCGAGTCTGCATCCCTTGGTCCGCTACACACACCCGTTACGACAGAACAATCTCGCCAAACATGGACCAAGCAGACTCGGGGTTCATCGGACAACACTACCTGCCCACCCTGCTCACCTGTCTGTCTCCTGTTCACGGGCCTGTTCCCCGCTTGCTGTCCTGTCCCAACCTGTCTGCCCCTCGCCTGGACCGTTGTAGCTCCGCTGGACACCGTTTCCCGTCCAGGGACCTCCTCGTGTCATCTGCCCCTCGTCAGGACAGTCGCAGCTCCGCTGGACATCATTCTCCGTCCAGGGACCTCTTCTTGTCCTCTGCCCCCTCGGTGGGACCCTCGCAGCTCCGCTGGACACAGCTTTCCGTCCGACCTCGTTGTGTCGTCCGCCCGTTTCCTGGACCGTTGTTGCCCCACTGGACAGTCTACCGGCCCGCACCAGAGACATTTTGCCCTCCGTCCAGCTCCCCTCCTCCCACCCTTTTCGGTCTGTTGGGCCACCAGGAGGTGGCCCTTGGGGGGGATACTGTCATGATCCACACTGTCCGCTCCTGGTTTTCTCCCTGTGTGCTCTTCCCCCTCCCTCACCTGCCTGTACCTGGAGCTGGGCGGAGCTCTCGGCTCCTCCCGTGCGCACCTGCTCTCCATCTGGCTAATCACCACACCTGCCATGGATAAGAGGAGATGGGAGAAGACACTCAGTGCGAGATCATTGTTGTGTTCACTGGATTCCTGTCATCCCTTCTTTCCTGTCGTGCTCCGGCCCTGGATGTCTCCTGCCCGCTTTGCCCTGCGCCCGTCTGGTCTGCCTGTTCCTGTGTTCCTGTCGTGCCTGTCGTCCTGTGGTCCCTTCATGTCCTCGGTTCCTGTGTGCCTGTGTTCCTGCTCACCTCCGGATCACCCGCTGTTCGTACTTTGTCCCATTTGTACAATAAACACTGTAAATCTGCCCCGAGTCTGCATCCCTTGGTCTGCTACACACACCCGTTACGACAATGGTACATTTTTAAAGAGGGTATGATGCTAACTTTTTGAGCTTTCAACCGTTACCATTGAAAACACGCCCTTTTCAAATCCTCCTTGTGGTTGTCAGAACCATTCTGTCCATACGTGTGTATGTGTATATATATATATGCCTCTGAGATGAGGGCAAAAAAACAGGCCTACTTAATATCCTCATTTTATGACACCCATACTCCTGCACAACAATTTCCCATAAATATACAAAAAAATAGTATAAAACAATACACTATAACTTTACAAACCTGATGATGTGCAAGAGTTTCATGAGTGGGATGCACGCTGATTGTGTTATGATAGCGCTCTGAAAACGAAAGTGAAACTTATCATTAAATGGTAATATGTTGTTGTCAGTGAATATTGCAAAACAATAAAAGGTAACATGCTAATCAAAATATGTTATGTGTAAGCAATTTATACTCCACAGAAATGTAATAGACAGACATGTGGAGATGCAAGCCCACTCAGAGTGCAGTACAAAAAAAAAACAAAAACCCAGCAGCAACAACAACAAAACATGTTTTTATCTTTCTTTGGCTAAAAAGTTACATAGTGAGGCTTTAAGTAAATGTAACTGAGTATACCCACCTCTGTCCATTCTGCTATTTAACTGATACACAGCAATATCACATTACCACATCATTTCTATTTCCAATATCTTTCCAATCTGTTTGAATTTAATAGTTGGGAGGAAACGATGGGGGGTTGACAGCAGGGGGTGCTAATAGTATTTAAATAAGACACTTCATCAGAGGCTATGCTCTGATATGCGAGAGATATGTGAAAGTGTAATTATATCCATTAGTTTGCTCCCTTGGAGATGAATTAATGTACTGACTTTTTACTCGAAATGCAAAAAGATGCAAGAGGTAGAAGGGGGTGGGGTTCTTGATGTGATAAGTTTCAGGGGGTGCCATAAGTGGATTGTAGGAATATATTGTGTATTGTTGCATGATTGTTCAAGCCCCTAATGGGTGATTTAACACCTACTTGTATGCTCTGGCTATCCCTAATGTTTTCTTCCCTAACGTTTTCTGAAAGATCCCAGTGACACATCTGGAAAAGCCGATACATACTCGGTGCATACTTGGTGCATGTTACTGTCTGATGTCTGATTTGGTGCATGTTACTGTCTGATGTCTGATTTACATTAGGCACAGACTCGGACAGGCATTCAACTGCATGAGGTAAGAAACAGCCAGGAAGATATTACACATGTGTTTGAACATATAATCACTCATTTTAGATCAGCAGTGATGACAAACTGTGGTCCATCTCCATACAGCAGGTGATGTCAGTTGTTGGTTTGGGCAGCTTGTTTTGACTTTTGGTCTTTCTTGTTTTTGCCAGATTTTGCTCCTTGGACTATCCGTGCACCACAGCCTCCGACCCAGCTCATCTCGATGGGTACGAACACCTCCACTTTCGACCCAGTTTGCCTCGACCAGTATGAACACCCCAACACCCGACAATCAATGACCTGTGCCCAAATGTCCACCGCCAACTCAGCCTTCCACCACTTCCTCTGACAACTATCTTTCACATTTTTGCAGTGTTAATAATCTCTGTTTAACTGTTTTCCTGAATCTGTATCTTTGGTCCCTACGGATGTTACGACAAAACTAGAGCACTGGCCATATTAGCAGCATGGCTTTGACTCAGTTAGCAAATTTGCATCTATTATCCTAGTTTGCTAGCCAGATAATATTTTTACTATGTTGCTCCACAGAAACGGCTACAAATGTGACCTGTCAGTTTAATCTTTAAATATAGTTTGCAAGTAAGTTTTATAACATGTCTTTTTAGATTTAAAAAAAAAAAAAAAGTATCTGCTGCAATCACCAAACTCATCAAATATTTAAAGCGAGGGTATTTTACTTCTGCGTAACCGCTAACACATAACATAATTAGATCACCATGCTACCTTTTATTGTTTTGAAAATGCTATATATTTTAACATGTTTTATAAATTTCACTTTCTTTTTTGACACTCTGAGTCCAAAACAACAACAACAATCAGCATGCATCCCGCTAATGGAACAACTGCACATTGCTTCAGGTTTGACAAGTTGCTGTGTACAGTTTTGTATCATGTTTTTGTATAATTATGGAGTGAATTGTTGTGTGGGAACATGGGTGACATAGGCTTGTGGGCTGAGCATTGCAAAGAATCTTACAGCTAAAGGTAAAAAGGGTTTGAATACTAAAACATGCATGGAGGACATCTAAAACCTCTTCACTCAGGCATGTTTATGATGATGAAACAGTATTATAGCATGGTAGAAAGCTAAAAAAATAAAATTAAATTACAGTAATATCCCCTCTGTAGATCAGTGGGCCTTGATGTTTCACTGTTAAATGTTTAATTCAAAAGTTTGCATGTTTAAAGACAAAAGAAATGAATTTTGAAGCAAATTTGGTTATGACTCACTTTGGGCCAACAGATACCTCAAAAGGACTACAAAAATTGAAGTTGATCATTTGCACACACATTATACACCACATTACAACACAAAAAATATGATTTAACATATGACCACAATCTTACAGTGATATTTGGCATTTTCTTAATCCCAAAACACAATTATTGAGTGCTCATTATTTTAGGAACATTTTGTATTTTCAGCAAAATCAGCTATTGTCTGTTAAGAAGGGCAATTTAATAAAGTGCACTTATGCCTATTGTACTAAGCATAAATGTACTTTCTTTTTGACACTCATCAGTCTAAGAGCTGCCTCTGCAGTGCATTAAATCCATATCAGTGCTTTATTAATCAACGTGACCTCTGCATATTGCTCCCCATGGTGTATATACATTTCTAATAACTTCATTACTTGATTAAATAATGTGTGTTACTATATAAGGCTGCAGTTTTTATTACTTTTATATTAGAAGTGATATGTCAAAAAATTAAACATTCCAGTCTAGATTTTTTATTTCATTAGTTTGTAAGTCTAAGTACGACATTCAATTCAACTCAATTTCCACTTTGCTTTCATAAAGGTGCACTATGTAACGTTTTTGGTGAGGGTTTGTTACCTACTCCATGGTGATGTTATTGCTTTGACTTTGATGTTCTACAGTATGGCATTAAACGTACCTGTCTGGTGTCTGTTCAATTACAGGTACTTTGTGGCTCAAAAAATCTTAAAAATGTGTATTTTTACAGTTAGAAGGGCTGACTCCACAGACGTGACTTGTAACTTGGCCTGATGGTGTCATCTACTTACCTCTATGCAGATGTTATTGCTTTGCATGTAATATTACTCAGTACGGCATAAAATGTATCTATGAAACGTTTGTGTGACTCAAATATACCATGAAAAACATGCATTCTTACTCTGAGCAGCAGAGCACTTACTCTGGATTTAAACTTGGTCATAAGTGAGTACCTAGCTGAAGGGTTAGCCTAATTAGCATTAGTTTTAATTTGACGGAGGAGGCAATTGTAAAGGAGAGAAACTTCTAGCAGGCCCTTTCATGTCAAATTAAAGAGCCTGTACCAGATCCATATAAATGAGCAAAATTTGTCTTGCCCCTCTACAGATACATTGTATAAGCAATTCTTGAGGTCAAAATAAGTCCGCTGCATGCTGTCTGCATCTAATTACAGAAAGCATGTTATTGTGATAATGATAATTAGGAAGTGCGTGTTAGCATGCTTGTCATTGTCAGCTTTACCACCAGGGCAAAACTCAGCTCTGGTCTCTGAAAGTTATGAGAAGCACTTTTAAATGAATTGTGGTGAATAATTAGGATGCTCGGAATGCATGAAGTAAGTGAGGAATAACTTTGGACCACTGCAAAATTAACTAGTTCTGTTTTTCATGTTTTTTAAGACAGAAAAAAAAATCAGGTGAGAGACAAAAATATAGGCAGATATACCACCTGCTTGTCTCCATGGAGATGTTATTGCTTTGCCTGGAGTGTACAGTATTGCATTCAAGTTATCTAACAAGGTCATATCAGAGGAGAAGCTAGCCCACTTATAGAAAGAATGTGCCATTTTTAAGCAAAAAGAGTGTGACAAAGTCAGTTTGGATATATTTTATTGTGCCATTATTTTATTTGCCACTTTAATTACATTTTTTTTGTTTGCCATCTCAACTAAAAATTTTCACATTACAGTCCTGAGTTCTATTCTTTTTGTACTTTTGCACTTAAATTATCATAAAACACATTTACCTTATTTTGTCCTATTTCGCCACTTTCGGCCAGCTTCCCCACAAAGAGCAACTGTAACATAACTGTAACTTATCCATGGTAGGGTAGGAGTCGGATATTGGGTCATCCGGGCAGGTGAGGGAAGGGAGGCTCCGGGGACAAAGGGAGGATTCAGGTCCAGAAGGGAGGATCTGTCAATGCTATATAGTATATATGTGTAAATGTCATACTATGGAACCTTCTAGGCAAATGAATAGAATGTCCATGGAGGAAAGCAGGGAGTGGACTCTGCAGTGCACCAGTGGGCGAAGCCAGTCTTATCTATTTTGTCACAATACTAAAATTACAAAATTAATTTGGTACTGTAGAATAGACTTCATTCTCAATACTGATTAATAAACACACTCTTTCATTAGACTACAGAATGTGATTTTCACCACTAAGTCATAGTATTTTATATTGCCATGCAGTCGTTTATCTTTAATTCCTCAGTCATCCAGGTAGGCTTTATAGATGTCCATGGGTGCATACTAGTCTATGTGGTCTTATACTTGTTCTGATACAGCTCAAAATCATTTTAAAGCTATTTATGAAAGGTTCACTTCGGTCCTGTGAATGTGACTTTTTCAGTATATCTGCTCAAATTAATATCTACTTTCAGTACTAGCTTTAGTGTTGATTAGTATCAGTTTTTTAATATTTTTGACAACCCTACCCTTAGCTTAAGTCTTCCTAGTCTTGCCTCGACTGTAGCCCACTTCTCTTACCTCCAGCAGCCCAACAAAACTCACAAATTCTTGCCAAAAATGTATTCCCAGATGCACACTTCAATATAGCAACACAGGGAATTGGATGACCCCCCCAAACCTCCACAATCAACAAACAACTGCGCTCTGTGAATCTCACTGCGGCTTATCATGTAACCATCCATCTCCATAGAACACAGATGCATGTATTATTAGAAAGTACTTTAGATGGAGGGTAGGGGACTATTTTCTCTTAGAGGGGATGGAAGACGCTTAGCCTGTGAGAGGCTGGCTGTATAAAACCGTTGGGAACTTGGGCAGAGCAGAAATGAGAGATTGTGAGATTGTGATCTGAGTGGTTTGAGGAGAAGACCAGAGCAGCAATAAAGGAGGTGCAAATGAAGACCACATTCATTCACAAGGACTTGAATCGACTTCAAGGTGAGTATTGGTCTGGTTTGACACTGTGGGAACCTTTGGCATGGTACTCCCATGATACTTTTCTTTAGTACTAGGCATTGTTGGCAAGAGGTTTGATTTAGTTTTTTGACTAAAATTATGAAGTTCTAATATTACATTTTATCAGCCTTAACAGAGCATGAACATATAGTTTATCTAGAATGACTCAGGTTTAGTAACTACTTATTTAATACCATAACCCCTTAAAGCCACAGTATATAACTCTTTTGCCAAAAAATTCACTAAAATAATTGCACGTTTTAACATTTTGGATGTGTTTATTGCTCTGAAAAACATTGAAAAACATGTGCCGTTACTCTAAACGGGTTTGCATCTCCATAAACCTGACTCTTATTTAGCCTGGAGGAGGGTCTCCTCCTGCTTGTTTCCATTGAAATGTTGATTCTATAATATCCCCCAATATGGCATAAAATGTATCTATCTCCATAGAATTTTCCAAAGTAAGTTTTAGCTTTATATTTCCATAAAATCATGCAGGAGCCAATTACAAATTTTGTCCATAGCTGAAGATAATGTGGTGGCCACTTGCTGTGCCTCCCTGTGTGTAAATGACAGCATCATCTGTGTACATGATGATGTCTACATCTTTGCACACGTCTGGAAGGCCATTGATGGAAGGTCATTGATGCTGAACAACAGGGGCCCCAGAATTGACCCTTGTGGGACCCTGTTGTGCAAGGCTGCAAAGAGGACCATCAAATTTTCTTATTCTTACACACTGTACCCGATCTGAGAGGTGCGAATTGACCCAAGGTAAGGCATCAATGGAAATATGGTACTGAGAGAGCTTGGATGGGAGGACAAAGATGGGAGGACAAAGATTTAAGCCACCCTTTATGCCTTAAATCTTATCAAATAGCCAAAAAAAAACAACCAAAAATTCCTCAGTAGTGCAAAGAAAATGTACATACAATAAATAGGTGCAGGGAAGTACTTTGCACATTTGTGGACAGGGAAGATGTCTGTGGTTTCCTCTGAACTGAATGTAACAAAAGTTTGAGTTCTCGGGTTACAAAAGGTTGACACTGATGACAACTTTGTCAAAAACATTTTAGTTGACAAAATAACACTGATGACAGGCCTCTTTTTACATGTTCACCCAGAGTTGTGTTTAGTCTACAGAGTATTTAGTCTACAACTAACATACTAAACATTTCTAGCTTGTTAATGTTTTCTAACAAACCAATTTATTGCATGTTAACAAATATCTGTGTAATCCCCTCAATCGCCCAGGTCTGACCCACAGTAAAAAACAAAACTAAATTCTGTAGTATGAGTGAAGACGTTTTACTGCTCAATTTTGGTCAGACTTGCTGGTGGACACTGCCTTATATCTATCTGAAGGGAGTTACTAACTACACTGAAACTGTAAACAGCTATTGTTTAGAGTTTCTGTATGTAGGTCTTTTGAGCTACACTAAGTGTGTGTTGTGCCTGAGTCAAAATTAGCATATTCATAATCTTAATGGGTGCTTCCACATCTATCTGCATCCTGGCTATTGTTCTCTTTGTGTCTTTTGTTTGCTTTGGGTCTGAGGATGGAGTTATAGATGGGAGAAAAATGATGTCTATGGCCTGTTCAAGGAAGGATTGGCTTTCCTAACAAAAATCGCTTTTTTGACTACCCTTTCAAACCATTTCTTATCTCTGGCAAAGATCTGAATCTCACTATCTTCAAAGGAGTGGCTAGTGGCTTTGACATGGAGATGTAGAGCAGACTGGGGTCCAGAGGAGCTCTTGTGAGATGTTGGTACATTCTCTTATGGAGTAGCTGTTTCGTTTCTCAAGTGTGACGCTCACTGCACTCTTCATCACAGTAAATGGAGTAGACCACATTACTTTGCTCGGGGTTTTGTCCTTTGGGTCAACCAGTTTCTGTCTTGAAGTGTTAGTAGGTTTGAAATAGACCTATGTCAGTAAATATATTATTAACATCTATAATCATTTATAGATGTAACAATTTATATCTATAAATTGTTTTTGCATTTTTTTTTGCATTTTTTTTTATATGAACGTTCCCTCATTCACTCAGTCTCCACCATCACTTAAAGCATAAATTGATTTCTGGGAGCACTTTTCTTTCACACAGAACTGCAGAACTACGGAGCGCGAAATCCGAGACAAGTTCAGACAAACGCGTTTCGGTCTAATGCCACTCTGCTATTCTGGTGTCCCGCTGATCGTTCTGTCACCGATACGTAACTCATGCGTGACTCAAGTGTGGATGTGGAAGTGTGGACACCGACGCAGCACGTATACAGTGACGTACGATTCCTCTCTCTCTCTGTCTCTCTCTCTGTCTCTCTCTCTGTCTCTCTCTCGCTCTCCCTCTCTCTGTCTCTCTCTCTCTCCCCCCCCCCCCCCCTCTCTCTCTCTCTCTCTCTCTCTCTCTCTCTCTCTCTCTCTCTCATAGAGAAGACTCTATTGCCGCTTCAGTGGCAACACGTCCCTGTTTCCACTCGCGCGCGCTCTCCACACCACGCGCTCGCTCTTCTCCAGAAAACCCACAACCAACGACACGGATTTAAGCGTGGAAGCTTCGTTAAAAATGCCCTTAGAAAATCGGTTGTCGTGAAGGGAAGGGGAGCGAGCGACTTCTGGCAGACGTCCGTGCGTAAAGGTCGGCACATCGGAGCAGGTGCATGGATGGAGAGGACGACCAGCAGCGATGGATCTGACGCACGGATGAAGTGTGGCAGTTGAAGTAAGTGCGTAAAGATGTATCTTTGTTTTGAGAAGTATAAATATTTCCTTACAGCGATGCTGTATTGACCAAAGACAGCTTTCGATTTGGCGATGTTTAAAGCGTTTCAGATTGTCCGTGTATTCGCACCATTCACACAAGGCTTGGCACGAACTTTTCGTGCACTGATAATTGAGGCTAAACGTCAATCAACCATTTTGTATTTGAAAATATAGTCTAATATTATTTATCACTTTTACTAAAAAAAAATATTACATTTGTTAGAACCCACAGCTACTTGGCTGTAGTTGTTGGCAGTCACATCAGTCCCTGCAATCGGCACGTATTTTAAGCAATCTTTTACGTAACATAACTTTTTATTTATTCATTTTTATTTATTTGTATCAGCACGTTTACACTTGCGTTATAACTTAAAGTAAGACACTGCAGGTGTCCAATTTTTATGCACTTTTACGTTGAACCAACGCTGAACCAAAGCTGAACCAACGCTGAACGAACACAAGAATCATCACAGAAGCAGAGCAGGTGACACAAGTGAGAGATTTGCACACACACAAAAAAAAAACAAAACAACAAAAACATATTTGGCATTTTAATCATAGTTATATAATTATTATAGTAGTGCAAGGTTTTATTTAGAATTTCATAATTTCAAACTCTCACTGTCAGTTTGAACCACTTTAAACAAATCTGAGCCTTGGTCATTTCTTTGTGATTAGTTTGTAATTAAATGAGTTCTCACATTGACTTCTGTCATATAATTAAATATAAAAATAGCCAGTCCTTTGATTTTCTCTTTGACATGAACCGATCCAAAAGATTCGGATCCCACAAAGGCGCTGCAAGTCCCATCACTACCTTTAACTAGTCCTTGAGTTTACTGCTTAAAAACACATTAGTGAATGATTTCCCCATCTAGACCAGAGTCCAGTGACAGAAAATGTGATTTGTACCTTTGCACTAAATGCCACCTGCTTATGTCACTGCCTAAAAGAGCGATAAGCTATTCTGACAACACTTCTTTGTGACAGTCATAAATAAATACATACAAAATACGTACAAAATAAATATATACAAATACAGAACAACATACTGAATTTATTCAGCTACATGCAGCATAGACAGAACTGAATATGTGTCTGGTATGCTAATGTAAGATATTAACAGTGAATCAGATAATTAAAGCATAAAAAACAAGCTAACAAATTTACTCTCAATCTCACTATAAAATCACTAAATCCATTGGAATTCTTCATCCTCGGTGTTGCTTCTGAACAACTCTGCCCACTCCGGAGATAGATGAAGCACCGCGTCCTCTTCTGTGTAGCTGTCATCAGACTCAGCAGAATACCATTTTCTTTTAGGAGGCATTTTTGTTCAGTCTCAGATGTCTTTAAATTACTGTAATGTTGAAATTTAAAATTTTCAATAATACTGATAGATAGATTGAAACAGATATAGATATAGACAGGTGCTTTAACTGTGCTCTCCTATCCACAGATCTGACCTGTAACTTGGCCTGGTTCTGCACTGTGCATCTTCTGCACCTTTTAATCGAATAACATTTCTAAAGAGTCAACGCATGCCAATGCCTATAAACTGACTTATACAATTTATTTCAAATGTTCCACTTCTAATAGGTTGTGCATAATAAGGCTGCAAGACTAATCACAATCTAATCAAAATCACTATTTGAATGGACACAATTAGCAAATCTTAAAGGCTACTTTTTTTTTTAAGTATTATAATTTCAGCAAACAAAATATCCTGCCTAATCCAGCATTAAAAAAGTGCTAACTTTGTAGATTAGATCTGTACAAACTTGTTCTGAAATGTTGAATTGAATTGAACTATATATATATATATATATATATATATATATATATATATATATATATATATATATATATATATATATATATATATATATATATATATATATATATATATATATATATATACATATATATATATATATATATATATATATATATATATATATATATATATATATATATACATATATATATATATATATATATATATATATATATATATATATATATATATAGTACAGTACAGTGATTTTTTAATAATAGTACTTTCTTTTATATTACCATGTGTTATATATATAATCCCTCAGTCATCCAAGTAGGTTCCACAGTGGCCCGTGGGCGCATACAGTGTATACTCTGTGGTCTTATACTTCTGGTGGGGGTCTGATACAACTTAAGATCATTCTAAAGATATACAGGAAAGGTTCAATTCTGTCCCGTGAATGTATCTAGTATTTGGTGTTTGATACTTTTGACAACCCTACAGCTATTATTAAACATAAATAGCAAATCTAATTAGATTTTCTTACAATTTCCCCCAATTTGTGTAGCCTTACTGCATGAATGGTCTGTCTTTTAGTTTTTAATGACTGGAGTGGTATAACTTCCAAAGGTGGTTGGTAATTTATTCCTTGTCACAGATTTTAGCCTTGAGCTTGCCCACATTGACTCACATCAGCGCCTAGAATATACTAACTGGATATAACGGTACTGTTAAACATCTGTCCGTGTGGGTTTGTACATGGTCAAGTTTGGTATACCAGCCATAGCCATTCACTAAACCTCTCCAATTTAAGTCACTGTACAATTTAAGTCACTGTACCTGAAACTTATTATGCATCTTATGCATTCCGAGCATTCTAATTGTTCACTGCAATGAGTTTACTTTTCACAACTTTCAGAGACCAGAGTGGAGTTTTGCCAAGCAACTAGCGCTCTCCCTAATTCTTGGACCATAAAACGGTATAGGGTCTGCCAGCTGCTTGTCTCCAAGTAGATTTTATTCCTTTGCCTAAAATGGAGAGTCAGGAGAACAGGATTAAAATTATCTATCTTCAAGAACGCAAGCAGGTGGCATTTTGCTTTCAAACACCTGAAATGGAATAAAAAGCAAGATCGATCAGTTTAATGCCATACTTTGGAACATTCATGCCAAAGCAATAACATCTCCTTGGAGGCAAGCAGGTAGCAGGTGCATTCACGTCATAGCCTATTATATTGTTTCTTTGTTGGTCAAAAATTTTGCAACTTTTGTGAGGTAGTTTTTCTCAATCATTAAACCAACTGTGAGTTTCAGTAGCACAATAATATTGGAAAGGTATTCCAGTAAACTCTGGGCTTGTCAAAACATGAAATGTTGACTTTAAAGGTGTCTTATGTACATTTTCTGGTGGAGGATCCGCTATACCTGCTTGTCTCTATGGAGATGTCATTGCTTTGCCTGAAATGTTCCAGAGCATAGCTTTAAACTTGTCTATGTTGCATTTATTTCATTATGTCTTTTAATTGCTCAAAAATACCTTGAAAAAGATGCACTCATACTGTGAGCAATGCCAGATTGTGGGTGATTCCAGACAAGGCAATAACATTTCAATGGAGACATGAGAAAGATTACATCCTGCACAGAAAAACATGCCTGACAGCTTTGCTTGGAAATATTTGATTTTCAAAGGTTACATAGGTGGTAGTTACTAATGTAAATGTACTTGAGTAACTTTTAAACTTCTCAGAGTAGTTTTTTAGCAGCATACTTTTACTCCTACTTGAGTAATATTATTGTTGAAGTAACAGTACTCTTACCTGGGCAAAAGTCTTGATTACTCTTCCCACTGTGAGCAAGTCAACAAGTGACAAAAGCTTTATATTGACAATATAAATGATTTGAATATTTGTGCTTCTTGCACTGCTCTTTCAAATATAATTTAGTTCATATAATTTTTGTGTGTATCCTGATTTTGTACATCACTGAATATTTTGACCTTCAAATTACATTAATTTCAAATTATAAATCAGATGTTACATCCCGACAACTATTCTTTAAATTACTCTTACTTGAGAAGTAGTTTACCCAAATACTTTTTTACCTTTACTTGGACCACTACTACTATCAGTGTGTGGATGCAACTTTCTCAAGCTAAACTCAGACAAGACTGAAGTCATAGTCTTTGGTCCACAGAAACATCAAGAAAGTGTTAGCAGTCACCTCCAGTCTCTTTCTCTTAAAACCTTCAAATCAGGCTAGAAATCTGGGCGTAATAATGGATTCAGACTTGAACTTTAACACCCACATCAAATCAATAGCTTTTTACCATCTAAAAAATCTTGCAAAAATCGAAGTTATACTGCTAAACCAGACTTAGAGAGACTTATCCATGCATTGTGTCCAGTAGGTTAGACTACTGTAACGGCTGGTTCACTGACCTCTCCAAATGAACGTTAACACAGCTGCAGTACATCCAGAACGCTGCTGCTCGGTTCCTGACTAGAACCAGGAAGTACGAGCACATGTGTTCTGTGCTCAGGTCTTGGCACTGGCTCCTGTTGCTCAGAGAATAGATTTTAAAGCAGATCTGCTTATGTACCATGGCCTAGAACCAAAGTACATCTCTGACATGTTAGTGCCATATGAACCATCTCACATTCTGCGGATTTCAGGGACCGGCCTCCTACTGGTGCCCAAAGCCAGGACTAAACATAGGGAATCAGCCTTTCAGTTTTATGCAGCTAAAATCTGGAACAGTCTTCCTGAACCTGTAAGAAAGTCCTCTACTTTGACAATGTTTAAATCCAGGCTCATAATGGTTCTGTTTAGCTGTGCATACGACTGAACTGTTTTTTATTCTGGACTCCTCTCTTTTAATGTTAATTTTATGATGATTATTTATGTTTTGATTTGTTGTATTGTGATTTTAATATCTTTCTTATTCTGTAAAGCACTTGGAATTTCTTTGTGTACAAATTGTGTAACAGTTGTCCCTCACTATATCACGGTTGACCTTTTTGCAGCCTTATTGTTTCGCTGAATTTTTCAGTTTTGTATGTTTTTTGCCAGCCTTAAAACATATATAATAATTGTAAAAAATAAAGCTGACTACTTCCCGGATTTTGCCTATTGTGGGCTATTTTTAGAAAATAACCCCCTCAATAAATGAGGGACCACTGTGTACAAATAAACTTGCCTTGCAACATTTATGCAATTTTGTGGGAGGTTTTAGGCAAAACAACACCTCCAAGAACAGCAGGCTTTGCACGCTCCACCTATAAACTTGCATTGTGCCTTTTTATTATTTCCCTTTCTTACTTTTTACACACCTGTCTTATAATAAATCCAGGACTGGTGGCAGAAGATCTAATTACACTGTTAGCTTAGAGGCATAACCACTTGTCATTAACCCTGCCTTTTAATTTGAAGGTCAAAGTAGTGGGGGCGGCCATTTTATCACCTTGTTATTGACAAAGCAGAGAAACAAACTTGTAATAAATAGTGTTGTCATAATGCTAAAATTTCTCGATTTCGATACTAAGGAATCAATGCTCAATAGTGATTCTAATTCCACAATAATAATAAAAAACACACTCTTTATTTAGATAAGAGAATGGTATTTTCAACATTAAATTGTAGTACTTCCTTTTATATCACCATGCGGTCTTGTATCTGTGAATTCACTCAAACTTATACTAGTTTATGTGGTCTTATACTTGCTCTAATAAAGCTCTAAATCATTCTAAAGCTATTTAGGAAATGTTCATTTCTATCCTGTGAATGTCACTTTTTTAGTATCAATACTTGTTCAAATGAGTGTCCAGTTTCGATACTAGTTTTAATATTAGTATCTGATTTTTGACATTTGACAACCCTACAGTAAACTCAAAATGAGTACTGTATGGACTTATACATCCTCACATCACTAGCTAAAATGCTAGTTGCTACATTATGGTTGAATATAATTACATTGTTTTGCTTCTTTTGATACGATTTCTCAGAACTCCTGCTGGTTAATAGCACTGTAGTCTAGCATGAGTGCAGATATTAGCAAGCTTTTATACTCAAGAACATGTGATACAAGGAAGTAATAGGGTGGAGATTTGAAAGGAGACTTGTGGTACTTATGTGGAGTGCACTTTACTCAAGGCTCTAGGGGACTATATGGACATGTGATTAGCTTCAAACAAAACAGATTTATTTGAGTCTTAATGTGGATGGAGTAGATAGCTGTTTGTAAAAATGCACATATGTAGTTTTCCAGGAAAACCTGTTTGTTGAAATTTGTGTTAGAATTCTGGATATTTTTGGAGACATTGCCTTTGTTCTGACCTCTCTAAATGAAAATGATAACCATTATTGAACCCTCAGTACAGTATATACACAAGTTTGGGGTCTTTGTAAATGTAACACCCTATAGTTTTACCCACAGGTGTCAGAATCACTATTAGTATGTCTGGTAAGCATTTATACACTTTGGAACACACATAAAAAATATTTTTTTCTCATCCTCACCCAAATCTTTTTGTTAAAATTAAGGTGTAGAAAGCTGCAGTCAGTAGCTGGGGACAAAAATACACTATATCTCAACTGAAAATATTGTTGACCTCTCACATTTCAAATTTGAGGACAGTATCTATAAAAATGAGATTTTTTACACTCATTTTATCATTAGTAAATCCATGCATTTTATGGAGGGACTTTTGATGTATCCAAATTTTCTAAGCTTATCCAAATCGAGACATTTGGAAAACGTCTGGAAAAAATACTATAACCTTTGAATGCTTCAACCCACAGACATCAATGAGGGCTCTACTGAAAGCTTACACTTAGAGGATTCTGTATCTGCACACATATCTGCTCTATTACTGATGTAAATTTACATAGCATATCAAAACACAATATAAAATGTATATTTGTATATAAAATATAGTCAAAACAAGTGGTATGGGTCAAAATAAATAAATATTTACAAATCACACACTACAAACAGTGAACAAACGCACACACTTCAACACTGCAAAGTGAAAACACACTGTACATGATTATGGCTAGTCTTCTGTGTGCCAGTCATTATATCAGTCTCTTTGTTTCTGGAAGCACAGGGGTATATTGCAGGTTAAACATTTCATTGGCGTCTGGCATGTCACTTCTTGCACTTCAACCTAACTTGTGTCTTGTCACTGCCTGGGTTGATGTACACAAGGCAATGATACTTCTCTGTGCTTCCTTCTTGCTGCTGTGTTCTGATGCTCCTGCCTCTGCCAGCTCCAAGACAAGAGTTTCTCTAAAGGCCTTTTGGTGCATATTACCCTTTGATCTACAGTGTCCTTTATAGAGATTGAAGGTGATGGTAATGTCCACAAAATGGTTAATATATATATATATATATATATATATATATATATATATATATATATATATATATATATATATATATATATATATATATATATATATATATATATATATATATATATATATATATATATATATATATATATATATCTTGTACCGTTTCTTTGTTTTGTGTAAAACATTGTAATAGCTCCCCTCCCTGAACCGCCACCTTAACATGATGGATGGGTTTGAGCATCCTGGGAGCTATGTTGTCGGGGGCTCCATGCCCCTGATAGGGTCACCCATGGCACACAGGTTCAGGAAGACGGGTCAGACTAAGAGCGGTTCAGAAGCCCTTTATAATGAGTGTACAATCAAGGTTCGCTATATCGCCCGGACCAGCGTCACCGAGGCCCCACCCTGGAGCCAGGCCTGGGGTAGGTGCTCGAGAGCGAGCACCTCAGCCCGAAGGAGCGACATGGGCCATCCTCACGTAGACCCACCATCCGCGAGAGGATCCGTAAGAGGCCAGTGCAGAGAGATCTGGGTGGCAGTCGAAGTCGGGGGCCTCGACGACCGGATCTCCAGACATGAAGAATAGCTCTGGGGACATGGAATTTCACCTCGCTGGGGGGAAGGAGTCTGAGCTTATGCGGGAGGTTGAGCACTACCGACTAGATATAGTCGACCTCACGGCTGCGTGTCTTGGACACTCGGGTGAGGAGACGGGCAGAGCTGTCAACTGATCACCACCTGGTCGTAAGTTGGATCCGCTGGTGAAGGAGAAAGCTGGATGGACCTGGCAGGCCCAAGCGTATCATGAGGGCTGCTGGGAACGTCTGGTGGAGCCCTCTGTCAGGGGAGTCTTCAACTCACACCTCCAGGAGAGCATCTCCCTGGGAGGCTGGGGACATGGACTCCGAGTGGCCCATGTTCTCCACCTCTATTATCGATGCGGCCGCTCGTAGCTGTGGCCATAACGTCTGCGATGCTGGTCGTGGCGGCAACCCCCGAACCTGGTGGTGGACACCGGAAGTAAGGGATGCAGACAGGCTGAAGAAGGAGTCCTATCGAGCCTTGTTGGCTCGTGGAACTCCTGAGGCAACTGACGAGTACCGCTGGGCCAAGCGTGCCGTGGCTCGTGCGCTCGCGGAGGCAAAAACTCGGGGTTAGGAGGAGTTTGGGGAGGCCATGGAGGAGGACTATCAGACGGCCTCAAAGAGATTCTGGCAAACCATCTGATGCCTCAGGAGAGGGAAGCAGTGCTTCACCAACACTGTTTACAGTGCGGGTGGAGAGCTGCTGACCTCGACTGGGGATGTTGTCGGCCTGTGGAAGGAATACTTTGAGGTTTGGCTGTGAAATTTGAGAAACATTTTGGTATTTTAATGCATTTCAGGGGTGAAAATGTGCTTTTGCACAAATTAACTGAAATTCAATTAACGTTGCTTCACAATGAAAGCAAAATGACCTAAAAGGCAGCAACTATCTGGAATATATTCCTAGTAGGCTTTTAGAAAAAATATTATAAAGTATGGGAAATTGGACAGTGTTATTTTTCTTCCATGTTGATTTTGTATTGGACTGTGTACTTCTCATGTCAGCTCATTTCTGATTGTTGGTGACACATAAACATAAAAAAAATTCAGCTTTCAGGATGGTATCGCTGTACATGTCTGCATGCACATGCGCCTTGCTGAGGAAAACTGAGGATTTTCACATTGTCACACAAAGCTGTTTTATTATTTTTGGATGTTTTTATTGAAAAACAGGAAAACAGACGTGCATATGACAATTTAAGAGCAAAGAACACATTTTTCTGTCACTTTCATGTAACAAGATAAAGGTGTTGTTTTTATTTTTTATTTTTTTTAGTCTAATCATAAGTATTGTGCAATTGAAACTGGTTTTGACCCTTGTTAAAATTGTGATTGTTAGCTAACAGTTATGGAATTACTTCTGCTTATGTCACATCTGCTACCTGTGTCCAGGAAGCAAAATTATAAACTTCACCAAAATTTTAAAAACTAGAAATCATCGGCATGATATTAACTATGAAATGATTACTCTAACCTGTCATATGCACTTTAACTTCCCCATAATAAGACTTTGTGTCACCTTCCTTTATCAGCTTGCTCTTATATGGAAGGTAATGACAAGACCAGAGCGAGGGTTTTGATCCCTCAGCTCGCCCTGGCCCTGCTGTTTGTCTCATGGATCAATTGAATAAACACGAGGCTCTATGGTGTAGGTGTAGTTTTGCATGTATGCAAACATGACCAGGCACACAGCACGCATCTGATGGAGCTACAAGGATTTAGGCTGGATTACGGTTTCAAAATCTATTAAGTAACTGGGCAGAGACAGTCAATAAACAAAATTAAAAGTTAATATGTTATCTTAAACCTAACAAAAATTTGAATGAAAAAAATAAAAATCTGGTACAGGCCCTTTAAAGGTGCACTACGTACATATTCAAGATTCAGTATTGTCCCATGAAAATGATTGCTTTGCCTGGAATGGTCCAGTGTGGTATAAACCTATCAATCTTTCATGTATTCAATTATAGGTGTTTTTATTGTAAAAATACAAAAAAATACTTAGATGTCAGGTGGAGTCCCCTGCTTGTGTTCATAGAGACTGCTAATTGTAATGCCATTTTGTAGAACATTCTAGGCAAAACTACAGGGCCTCAAGAAGACTAGCAACCAACTGGGAGCTAATTGGGATCTAAATAGACAATAAAGAATGAAGAATAGAAGGTTTAGGGCTCTCCACCTAGAATGATAACAACACTTAAAAAATCCACTTTTGAACACCAGCATTTGGCATATTTTAGTGCACTTTTCTTCCTTTTTCCTTTGAAGGGTGTCCTCTGATAATGAGAGATCGAGTGTTATCACACGTGGCCCTTGTGAAGTTCTGCCTCCTCTTTGTGAGGCAGGAGCTAGTAATGTCTGGTATGGGGGTAGTAGAATATCGGCCTATGGATTAGTAGATTGCAGGTTCAAAATGCAGAGAAGTTGATACATTGGGTACTAATGCTGCATTCCAGTTTTCCTTGAGAGGTCGAATTTTCTGAGTTCCAACTTGTAAATTTATACTGGAACAACTCACGATCTTTAACTCCTACTTGGAAATATTTCAGAACTCAAAGCTGGTTCCAAGTTAAAAACTCAAACGTGGCTGTGCCCTGCGTGTGGATAAACTTTGATATCTGACAGTGACATTTACTTGCGTTATTTTGCCTTTAGTTGTTGCTTCTGTGAACCTGCGCCTGCAGCCACTGAGCCTCTGGAGTTATAAATGTGCTGTGATGCTCCATTATGCTAATACTGCTACCAAAATCAAAAATTCAGTCTCAAATGTTGATTTATAACTTACAGCTGTAATAAAAATGTCCAACTTAATACATTCATTTGAACTGATCATTTTGGCTCATTTGAACACCCCTAGTTTTAATGGTAGTTTTATGGCATGATTGTAGGTCTACATAAACTGTAATGTACTGCTAATAGCTTTTCCAACGCGACCTCTGGAACACCAAAACTTGGAAACCATTACTCTGAGATCTGAGTTCTGACCTCCGAGGATGAATGGAACACAACATAATACTGAAACTAGTAAAAAAAAAAAAAAAAAAAGTACTTATTGATGACTGATTATTGTAACACACCAGTTTGCTCAGATTAGACGTTATTTCCCCAAAGAAATTTGTGCATTCTGTCATTGTTTCCTACAATGGTGTGGACAATATACAAATGTAATACATTGCTTAAGAGAAGATAACAGCTATGTTCTGACCATTTTGGTTAAGGCCACATTTCTTATTTGTAGCCCCTTTCATCATAGGAATGTGTGACCCCCTCTCTGGGAGGTTTATAGAACACTGATGCAATCACATTTTTTAACTTTGCTTTAAATTTCTTATTTGTAGAATGTGTCACCTTAAGACACTAAGACACTATTCACTTGACTCTGCTTTGAATTTTTCTGGACACTGCCTTAACCTGACTGTATTGCTGTAACCGACAATAAAGATCTACAGAACGATCCCTGTGATTCTGCTCCTGTTCTTCATGCAACAGAACAGAAACCAACAATGGTCAACCATGATAGTATTGATCTTCTCTTTGTATAATATTTATTTTTAAACTTACTGTAACTGCAAATAAATTCAAGCTATTTTGTACCACAACTGAAGGAATTTTATCAATATTTAGTCACTGGTGTGTTATAACTCTTGGATTTGGTTAGAGGCTGCATGGCTTGGTTTTGCCAGCTATGTTTTTTACAAAGATTAAGAAATTTAAAAAGACAAGACAATGTTTGCAGGTTCAGCCCACTAAATTCAGTTTATTCTATGTTATTTAAAGGAAATTCTTGTGTTGTCATTTAAATTTTTGATTATATTTTAGATACAGCTGAAGAAAAGTATTTTATTTCTATTGTTAAACTGTACTGGTAAATCTATTTCTCTCTCTCTCTCTCTCTCTCTCTCTCTATCTATCTATCTATCTATCTATCTGTCTATCTATCTATCTATCTATCTATCTATCTATCTATCTATCTATCTATATATATATATATATATATATATATATATATATATATATATATACACACACACACACACACACATATATATATATATATACACACACACACACACACACACACACACACACATATATATATATATATATATATACACACACACACACACACACACGTACACACACACACACACATATATATATATATATATATATATACACACACACCATACTGTTTAATAACAGAGTGACAGTAGCTCAGTGTTTGGCAGTTCAAATCCTGGTCTGGACATAAACATCATTGACAGAGCGATCCATTAACCCACAGGTTGGCGGTGCAATTCCATCTCCCATGGATGAGGTCTGGCACTGTGTCATTGATGATTTAGTCTGTATCATTTTCCAATTTCTCAACTTTTGGTGTTCGTGTTAAACTGAGGAACAAATTGTAACTTATCCTAATCGTGACAGTGACACCTACCCACTGAACTCACCACCAGCTGCCTTGTCATCACATTATCATTGTATTATTCCTTTCAAGATGCATTTAGAGGCAGAGTGGGTGAGGCAGAATCAAAGGAAACTTGCATAGAGCATGTATCAAAGTACCTGCATTCTTACTTCTGTCTCAAGCAAAAGAAGTAAAAGTATGATCAATTCAATGCAGATTTAATTTTAAAAACTTTTTCTATCCTTTGGGTGGTCAAGTCATATGTGACAGTATCAAGAAGTCAGATTTTGAAAAAGTGTAGTCTATTAAAGGTGCAATGGTGTCTGCCATGTGCTTGTCTCCATGGAGATGTGATTGTTTTGCTTGGAATTCTCCATGGTTTGGCATTAACCTTACCTATCTTGCATGTATTAAATTACACGTGTTTGTATTGCTAAGAAAATGCATTGAAAAACATGCATTGTTACTGTGAGCAGACTTGCCTCTCAACAGATCTGACCTGCCACTTGGCCTTGTTGCATTACCTACTTTTGTCTCCATGGAGGTAGATGTTTAATGACTACTGCAGACAGCATCAAATTGTTCTGTGTCAGTTTGTGATCACGACATAACCACCACCCACAAGTCCGTCACATTGTAAGCATGGGGCCAGTTTGTGGAGAAATCTGTTTTGTGGTCTACAATATTTCATCCTTTCATTTTCTTCCGCTTATCTGGTGCGGCAGTAGTCTAAGCAGTGACTCCCAGACTTCTCTTGCCCCAGACACGTCCTACTCCTTCTCCGGTGGGACCCCAAGTTGTTCTTAGGCCAGCCGAGAGACATAGTCCCTACAGCATGTCCTGGGTCTTCCCCAGAGCCTGCTCCCGGTGGGACATGCCCGAAACGCCTCCCTAAGGAGGCTTGGTGGCTTGGACAGTTGAGGTGGCTTGGACATCTTTTCAGATGTCCAAGCCACCTCAACTGGCTACTCTCAGTGTGGAGGAGCAGCGACTCTCCTCCTGTGTGACCAAGCTCCTCACCCTATGTCTGAGTTAGCGCCCAGCCACCCTGCAGAGAAAATTCATTTTGGAAGCTTGTATCTGCGATCTCGTCCTTTCAGTCATTACCCAAAGCTCGTGACCATAGGTGAAGGTAGGAACTACAATACTTTTCTGCTGAATAATAGACTCTTTTTTGCTTTGAAATAATAGAATATGAAAAAGGTTTCTTGAGCAAGTCCCACAAAATCTTTTATTTGAAGGTGCTGTACCTAATTTTTACTTAAAAATGTGAAAAACAGAACTAGTTCATTTTGTGACAGTCCAGACTTATTCCTCACTTTCTTGGCACATTCTTAGCATAGAACTTATTCATTACAATGAAATAAGCGTTTTACACAACTTTCAGACATCAGAGTGTAGTTTTGCTGTGAATGGAATGTTAACAACAATTAGTGTACTAACAGCGTACCAGCCTTATTTCCTGGTTTTCGGTATATAAAAACTCTTTACAATAAGAATGCAAAGAATATGTGTGGTACCTCCAGTCTGTTCTTTAAAAAATTCAAATTCCCCTGGGGACTAGACACTGATGATGGCAAGGAGATCAGTAAGAAGATGCTGTAGTGGAGATGGAACTAAAATGGTAGAATGAGGAGTTGGAAGTGTTTTTTTTTTTTTTAATGAATGCTTAGAGAATAATTGGTTAGGAGCCACAGGTAGCAGGCAGAGGTGGGACTGACAGTGACAGGAGCTATAGCTACTGCTTATAACATTACCCATGGCTCAGAGGGTTACAACGAAGTACAGACTGACACAAGAATGACAAAAAAGTGCATCTTTTATATTACATGTATCAATAATACAGAAGAAATTGAGCAAGGGGGTTAACTGGTGTCCGGAGGAGAGTAATAGATAGTAAGCCAAATTATTAATTATTAGTTTGAACCTGACAAGGACCCTAGGCACAGGTTTCTCTAACTGAGAGGACTACCAGGGATCACATATTGCATTAGTCTCACTCGATTTACATCCAATATGAGCCCAGGGACCCATCTCCAGATTTTGAGTTAGTCTTGGTCACGACTACCTTAGTTAGAGGGTTTGACCTATCTGCATGTTTTGGGTCGACTGGAAACTGAAATGCACCCAGAGACAGGGAGAAACAACCCAAACCTGTCACAGAAAGGCCCGGGTGACTAAACTCAGAACCTTCTTGCTGTGAAGTGTGAGTGTTAGTTACTAGCCAACACAGTGCACACCAACACAGTGCAGGTTGACATGATACCACAGAGAGGTATGCTCCAGAAAGCACCTGGTGTCCAAAGAACATTTGACTTATTGTGGAGTCTTATTGTAGACCTGTATCTCCTCGTGGACCCAGGCCCGAGGTCAGATTTTAATCTTGGAGGACTCATGTGGGTCCCAAACCACAGCTGGCTCAGAGCTAATATAAACCCAGTGTTATGTAATGCTTTTCCTTTCAATCAAAGTCTTTTTGACAATTTCATGTATTATTAATTTCACTCTTGATGGTGGTATACAGGAGATGCATGCATAAACATGGCCTGGAAGGTCTAACCCAAGTGTCTTGCCCAAAGACACAATAACATATGTAGCTGGGATCAAGTCACCACTTTGACAAACACTCTTACTTTTATTACCTTATGTGCCCCGACCTTTTGCTAAATTTCACAATACAATACAATACAGCAGTCCCGTCTAGCAATGCCTTGGGGTGAGAAAATCTTAACAGCACTGATTGTGTCTTAAAAAAATGTGAAAAATAGAACTAGTTAATTTTAAACAGTTCGCAGAGTTTTGGCATGATGGTAAAGCTAATAACTACTATGACACACTCTTGACAATAAAATGTTTTCTTCTTAGATACACATAGATACATTTTGCTCAACTACATGGAAAACATGCACAGGACCTTTAAAAATTGTGATGAGCAAATGTTCGAGACTTTACAGTTACAATTACTAGTTACAATTCTTGTTTCTGTGTTTCTAGGTCATCAGGAAGTGAGGATTCCAACAAACCGGATATAGCAACTCTGCAATCCATCTAAAACACCTCCAAACAACTGCTTATCACAACCTTAAACTTTTTTCTACATCCAACTAACAATGTAACCACCATTCTACATTCTATTACACCCCCGTGCACTACAGATTACAAAGATGGCTGTCGAACAGTGGCCCTTCCTCACCAGCCTCCCCAACATCTCCTTCCCTGAATCCCTAATGTATGATGGTTACTTCCTGGACAATAATTCAGACTACAATATGACGGAGAGGGTCAACATTCACCAGGACACCACCAGTTCGGTTGTAATTACGTTCATCTATTTCGTGGTGTGCACCATCGGTCTCTGTGGCAATGCACTGGTCATTTACGTGATCCTACGCTATGCCAAGATGAAGACAGTCACCAACATCTACATCCTGAACCTGGCAGTGGCTGACGTTTTGTGCATGATGAGCTTGCCATTCATCGCTCTGCAGTTAGCTTTGGTGCACTGGCCCTTTGGAGAGGCACTGTGCCGGGTCATCATGAGTGTGGGTAAGTGAGAATTCTTGGATTGGACAGTTTTTTGCAATCAAATTGTTTCGGCTCGCATCCACAAGCCATTTTCAATTGGATTTTTTTTGGTTTGAAGTACCTTGACTGTTCAAAGAGGGATTTTCTTTTTTTCAAGCAGACCTATTGAGCAAAATTGACATCTTAGATCTTTTAACCATGATATAGTTGTTTCCTCTTCTCATTTACCCCATCAAAAGTTGTATTTAGCATACGAGTTTAAGTAATTGTTTATGCCCTCTGCTATGTACTTACTTTGCCCTCCAATTTTATTTTCTTAGTCTGTGATATGTGTAGGATTCCTCAGTATTGTGTAGTCATTTTGGCACAAATGGAAAAATAATCCACTACTCACTAGCGTAATCTACTAATCTGCAGGTATCTATAGGAGGTGCCAGCAGCTACATGGCTCTTTATTGTAGTGACATTTACGGCAACGTAAGCTCCCATCTCTGACCTGGAAGTTAGCGGACTTTCTTCTTTTACATCAACATTATGATTTAAAATGTCGAAATAATAACATGATCCATGGGTGTCATAGGTTATCACTATATAGCATACAAAAGCACAACGCAACGCAAAAATTGAGTGAAGATGTTCCAGCTTCAGTTCTGGTCCAATTGCTGGTGGACACTGACTTATATCTATCTGTATCTATCTATATCTAACACATCTATTTGTTTACAGTTTCTGTTTGTTAGCCAGGTCTATTGAACTACACTAAGTGTCAACTGAGCCTGAGCCATATTTTCCATAGTCGTTCAGGCCCCTAATGGGTGCTCTCACAACTATTAGCATAGTGGCTATTACTATTGTTTTCATTGTTTTGATTTGGGTCTGGGGATGGAGTTACAAATAGGAGATTCCTGTTCAAAGATGAATTTGTTGTTTCTAACAAAAACTGCCTCTTTAACTCCCATCTAAAATCTTTTCTTTTCTTTGGCGAAGATCTGTACCTCACTATCTTCAAAGGAGCAGTTAGTGGCTTTGAGATAGAGTAGAACAACTTACTGGGGTCCTGTGCTGCTCTTGCAACGGTGTTGGTACATTCTCTTATGGAGTGACTGTTTTGGTTCTCCAATGTAACACTCACTGCACTCTTCACTACACTGGACGGAGTAGACCGCATTACTTTGCTTATGGTTCTGGGTTTGTCCTTTGGGTGAACCAGTTTCTTACTTTTAGTCCAGTTGTTATCCACATAGCGATTTCAATGCGTGTGTAAAATGCCTGGAAAAGAGGCAAATGGTTCCATATATAAGTTAACAATAATAGGAGAGACTGGTGAGCCCATGGCACAGTTGTGGATTTGCCTGTAGAAGTTTCCTGAGGTATTTAAACAAATGTCCAATATTTGGCAGATTTGTTCAGGTGACAGTTAGTTTGCTCTTTTATCTTAGTATCTTGTAGTAGTCATTATTCTCAAGTCCCTGTCTGTATGTCCCTGTTTTTATGCACCTTACTGATACCATCATGCTGCTACAAGACTGTCATGTTGTACTGAAACCACACTGGGTCAATGTTTACACTGGGGTTTAAGGGTATTTATTATTTATGCACTTTATGGGATGCTCCAAACACAATTTCGTTGTTCTTTTGTGACAATGACAAATAAACTGAACTGAAACTAGTAGTCTGCTCTTTGCTACCTCCACAGCTAGTGATATAGGTATACAAGTGAAAAGATAGGTCACATAAAAGGAAATCATTGTTTCATTTGGGTCAAATTAGAGACGCTTGACTTTGCTAACACATGTTAGCAAAGTCTCAATATGGTGCTCCCTGTTACCAACCAGAGGAGCGAGGATGATCATCAGGTATTTTGCCACAGAAACTGTATACAAATAGGTGTGTTAGTTTCAGTTAGCTCCTCCCTTCAGATATAAGAGAGTGTCCACCATCACTCTACCACCTTCACTCTAAAAGTTTTGTCTAGCTAACAGAATTTAACCTTCATTTTGCTATTGATCATACCTGTATGGCAGAGGGATTACACAGATACACAGAAGCACAATATGTCTTCTTTCACAACAATTGCTTCCTTAATACACCTTTCATATTTTTCCCACTGCTTAAAAGAACTCAGAGTAGTATAAATCCCAATACCTCAAACCAGTGCCATCAAATAGAAAATGGCTTGTGGATGGGAACTGAAGTCTTAATTTCAGTGTCCAGATACCACTGAAACCTTGAGCCACTTCTGGATGGATGAGGGATTATACCAAAGAGATATTTTATGCAAAATCATTTATTTAACATCTTATGATGGTTTCCTAGTCAACACTTGGATTGGTTTTCCTAAAAGAGACATTTAGAGAAGGTTTCAGTGAAAGAAGTGCTTTTCTATTTCATGTATCATAATGAAATCGCCATGTCCTTGTTTACTAGATAACATCATTATGTGTCGTTATACCCATATTGTAATTTGTTCAGTTTTCAGAACTGTTAAGTATCTTGTTTAGCATTTGAATGACTTGAACTCTCCCTCAACCATGGTGCTTCTGTTAACAGCTGGTAAATTCAATCTCAGTCCACCATTTCTCTTCAAATAGGAATTCTCTTCCTTTATACCCCCTTCAATCTACCTTTTCTCTCTGCTTAAAAGGGGGGCAGTACCATCAAATTGGAAGTTGCTTCTATATGGGGCTGAAATTAGTTAATAGTAAACACAGTGTCCACATGACCACAACTGAAACCTCTACTTTGAACCACTGCTGGACGAATGAGGGACTACACTGTCTAAAAGAGACTCCTAAATCCCACCGGTCAGCAAGAAATAATTCAGGAGTAAACCAGTTTACTGAGAGCCAGTTTGTGTTAGTAAACTAGCACAAACTGGTTCTCAGCTTTTGGGTACAAAAGAGGACTCTGGTCCAGAGGTTCAAAACTCAGAGAAAACCAGGTCTAATACAGTTGTAACACAAAATCTTAAATGTACTTCACAATAATTAACTGATTTTGTTTATGTTAAAAGCACTGTACCTGATTTTCACTGTTTAACAACATGAAAAACAGAACCAGTTCATTTTAAATGGATCGCAGTGGTTCCTCACATACTTTATGCAGAGCAACCTAATAATAAATACCATAATGAGTTTCTAAGCACTTTTCACAACTCTCAGAGACCAGAGCAGCGTTTTGCCCTCATATTAAAGCTAATAACAACTAGCATGCTAACCATGCACTGATTCTCAGACAAAAAAAAAGCTTTATAGTTAGATACAGACAGTGCATAACAGACTTTCTTTGAGCTGCTTATAAAATATATCTGTACTGGGTCATGACAAATCTTGCTCAAATAAAGACTCTTTAAATGTATTCAAAATGCAGAATTACATATTGATAGTCTCCCTGCTAGCTCTTTTCTTTTCAGGCTCTTTCTCCAGGCAAATCACACACATTATTGCTGTTTGAAAAATAATGGCCCTCTCCTGGTACTATTTTCATGATGCGATCATTTAAAGTTGCAGAGAAAGCACGACCATAGGAAGACTGATCCACAAATTGCTCAAGCTAATGGACAATGATTGCCTCAAATGATAGTCATGATGATAAATACATCAAAAGTTCTGCCTTGATCTAATACGACTCAGTAAAACTCTGTTGCAAGCCCAGTGTGGTATTACTGCCCCTTTAAGGTTTGTTACTGTAAATGTCATACCAACAAAGCACTGCATGCTTGTCAGCCCCTGCTACGGATAGTTGGAAATCAAGTCACACAAGTGATCAAGAGCAAGTTTTTTTTCAGTTGTGCCAAAAAGGTAGTGATGTAACGTTCCGTATTGAGGCTTTGAAGCATGTGCTTCGAAGCCTCAATACGGAGTGGGTGTTTCCGTAATGCTTGTATCAAGGCTTGCTTCATTTAGGGGAGGAGCTGAAAATGATGACGTCCGAAACCTTGCTGCCTGGCTGTACCACGCGACTGATTCAGAAAGTGGTTCGCATTTTGCAGCGAGTTTTGACAGTGATATAAACCCCTCAGGCTTCATTCAAAATGTGGCCGTTTGATGGAGAATTGCGGTCAGTGAGAGTTTGGAGACAGTTTGGATAGAGTTAGAGATAGTTTGGAGAGAGGTAGAGATAATTTGGAGAGATTTTGGAGAGTACTGGGAGAGACAAAATATGTCTATACCCATTTATAAAAGTTAGCAGTGGCATTCTTGTTTATGCCTACCTCATCTGTGCTCTGTGAGGGGGTGTTTTCCAAAGCAGTAGAAATATTGTCAAAAAAAAACAACCTTCAAGAAGCTTTGCATTGGAGTGAACCAATTGGATGAAATGCTTCAATGTTTCATGAAGCTTCATCACTACAAAATGGCTACACAATGCTGTCAAATCCTACACGTATCACCGATTAAGAAAATAAAATTGGAGAATGAAGTAAGTACTCAAACATGAATGAATCACGGTAAATTCAACTTCGAGGGTGAATAAGAATCAACTATAACATGGTTAAAGCTCTAAAAAGTCAATTTTGTATAATAGGTCTAATGTTCAGTCCAATAATTTACATAAGTGGCTATGCTTACATGTACACCACATAGTATCTGATCATTATCTGATTTCTGGAGATGTCATGTAAACAGTTACATATGATGTGAGTGATCTGATTTCTTTCTGATGTTCACATCTGTGAAGGTTTTGACAAGGAAAATTATGCAGTGAAGGGCAAACTAATGTGGCAGAGACAAAAATGAAAAAAATGTGTTAAAGACTGGAAGAGTTATTTTAAAATGCATTGTACTTTGTCTACTAAATACACATTACTCTAAAAAGCTTGAAATTTACTGACTTGTGCACAATGACCATTATCTCTCTCATATGTTTTTTCAACTCCATAAAAAAGTTGGCTTATTACAGCTGGAGTATTTTCTTATTTATTACTTATTCTAAGACTGGGCATGTTAATGGGTTTTATTGCGTTAACTCAAAAAATAATGAAACATGATTAACCTGTTTTGTTTCATTTACACACATTTGTTATTATTAGCTTGTCTACATCTGCAAAGATCAAAATGCTGTCATGTCATGAAGCAGTAGTCACCTGCTACCTTTTAGTTTTTGTTCAGTAGAAGTTTGTTAGCTTTATTCTAGTGAAGGTGTATGGAGCCTTTCCTGTGTTACTGTACCACATCACAGGTTGGGAGTGTTTTCTGAAGAACTCATCCTAAATATGTAGGGTTTGTGTGTTAAGCATGTGTGAATAAAGCAAAATACAACTCTAAGTATGTTTTTAATGAGGTAACAATATTTTAGCTTTGCTAAAAGCTCACAGCGGTCAATTTTGCATAATATAGGACCTTTAAAGTTACTTCCTTCAAACTTTTGGTACCTTTAACCTCCACTACCAAAGCCCCCTATTTAGTGTGCAACTGATGATAATTCCATTCAATTTTTCAGTCTGCATCAAAAAAACATCTACTTCACTTTGAAACCTGCTCAAATCTTGCCATTAAACTTTTAAAATGCAAATCAGATATTCTCTCATTTCACAGTAGGCCACCGTATCTCTTGGCGCGTGACTTTTAATTAATGCATTCAACGCGCACTTCCTTCCTGTCTCTAATCCTCTGCTCCTACCTTCCACCCCTAGATTCTCTCAACCAATTCACCAGTATTTTCTGCCTGATGGTTATGAGCATCGATCGCTACTTGGCTGTGGTCCATCCCATAAAGTCTACAAAATGGAGGAAGCCGCGTGTCGCCAAGCTGATAAATCTGACCGTGTGGGGGGTCTCGCTCCTGGTGATCCTGCCCACCATGATGTTCAGTGGGCTGGATATTGTTCCGGTGTGTGGGATCGTCTGGCCAGAGCCTCAGGATGTCTACTACACAGCCTTCATCGTCTACACTTTCTTCATTGGGTTCTTCATCCCCCTGGCGGTCATCTGTATGTGCTACCTGCTCATTATCATCAAGGTGAGGGGTACGGCACAAACATCTCCCATTGGGACAAAGATTATCCTTTTAAGTTGCATCTAGAATCACCAAACTTTGTATTCCAAACAATTTATTATTTTACTGAAACCCATAGTATGTAACTTTTCAGCCAAAAAAATTGACTGAAATTAAAGCAGGGTTTTTCTGTTGTGTTTATTGTACTGAAAAACATTGAAAAATGTGTTCTTAGTGTGAGCGGGCTTGCATCTCCACAAACCTGATTCTTATTTGGCCTGCTTGTTTCCGTGGAAATGTTATTTCACTGGCTATCCTCTACTCAATGGCATAAAACGTATCTATCCCCATGAAGAATGTTCCAAAGTGTGATTTTTACTATTTATAGTGCCATCATCAGCACATAGATAGTGTTACATACTGTATCTTTAAAAAGTTACATAGTGTAGCTCATGCAAAATGAACTTTTTTGAGGTTTAAGCCATATTATTCTGCCCCCTTGTCAAAAACATGGAGTTGTAATTTTGCTTGATTTGCAGTTGTTTCATGAATCCATTAATCCAAAGTAGACTTCTCTGAGCATTCAAAAAAGCACTCCAAAAATGAGTCAGTTTTCAGTAAGATTTAGTTTACTCAAATACTACATAAAATATCCAAAATCCCCTATATAAGTGTCACCAAAATAAACTAAAAAATTCTATAAATTTTGTAGCTTTATATGTATGAAATATGAGCAATACCATTTTTCCACATAATTGAAAATGTATAATACATTTTTAAAACTTTAATGTTGTAATCAAATCACAGTAGAAGTTTGTAATTGATATTTTTAAATTGTATACTTTCCTATTTGTTTGCATTGCCCAAATTTTAAAAGCGTCCCAATCCATGGCTGTCTCTTCTAGTATCTGTACATACAAACACACATGACAGCGCTGTATTGCCTGCTCTGATTGGCCAGAGCTCAGAGAATATGTTACTAAAACAGGGCTAGGAAGTACTTTATACTTTTACTTTAGTGTACTTTCAGCCGCTATACTTGTAATTGAAAATATGTTTAGCCACTGTGCTTTACTTGAGTGTAAATTTCAGTACTCTTTCGACCACACACTTAACAGTAGGTTGACTGATGTAGCTGACCTTTTCAAATATGGAGTGATAATTGAAAAACTATGAATCGAGTTCCTTAGAGACTGAAAGCGCAGGAGCTGTGTAAACACTAGCTTATTATAATGCTGTTTATCATTGGTATGTTTATTTATGAATGATTGTTGTGAATGACAGGAGAGACGTGTCAGCTGACCACACGTCCATATTTACCCGGTCAGTACTACCATACATATGCAAGGCCTCAGCAGGGTGCATGGCTCCAAAGACTGCAGTAGTCTGCTAGTGCTGCATATCAAATCCATCTGGACTACAGACAGCCAAACAAATGTAACAAAACCAGACAGGCGAGCAACACACAGGCCCTAATTAATCTTGTTTTTGTTAGACAGATGAATAAAGTTGTTCATTTGATCATTAAAAACACATTCAAGTAAATGAGAAAATCAGATGCAAGCCTAGGCATCTTGATTGCCTTAAGCCATAAAGCAAAAATAAAATAAAACCCAATACTTGTTTTCCTACTAATGATCGCTCAAGATATTTGTTTCAATATGTTTCTTGTTATTAGAAAAATTAACCCTAACCTCAGCCAACATAACACATGAATGCTTTCCATTCTAGTGCATTTAAGGCCACGGTACATAACTTTTTAGCCAAAATATAGACTAAAATAAAAACAGGTTTATTGCACTGAAAACATATAAAAACATGCATCTATACTCCAAGAAGGCTTGCATCTCCACAAACTCTGGAGAAGAGCCACTCAGGTTTGTGAACTCTGGCTCAAGTCTCTTCCTGATTATTTCCAAAGAAATTGTGTTTCTTTGGCTATAATATTCCACAGTATAAACATGAAACAAATTTATCTCCATGGAGGGTGCTCCTAATATTCAAATTACAAAATCTTGTCAAATTAACAATTTTTAATACAATCTAATACTAATCTAAACATGATATAATTTTGGCTGTACAGTCACTCTTGTAGTACTGCACAGCCCCAATCTTGATGGTTCTGAATGAAAGGATATCAAACAAATTGCTGTATCTATTTTAATGGAGCTTGAACCTTAAACGGAATCTTGCTTTGTTCCAGGTGAAATCGTCAGGCATGCGTGTGGGCTCCACCAAGCGCAAACGCTCGGAGCGCAAAGTCACCCGCATGGTGTCCATCGTGGTGGCCGTGTTTGTCCTCTGCTGGCTCCCGTTCTACGTCTTCAACGTCACCTCGGTAACCAGCTCCATCAAGCCCACCCCAGTGGTCAAGAGCACCTTTGACTGTGTGGTGGTGCTGGGCTATGCTAACAGCTGCGCTAACCCCATCCTGTATGCCTTTTTATCAGACAACTTCAAGAAGAGCTTTCAAAATGTTCTGTGTCTGAAGAAAGTGACTGGGTTGGACGAAATAGAACGCAGTGACAGCAGGGCAGACCGGAGTAGAATGGTGCATGATGCTGTTATTATTGGCGCTAACTTGGAGACTCACAATGCGTCCTTGTTAAATGGGGAATTGCAGACTAGCATTTGAACTGATGTTTACGTTGCTGGACAAATATGGAATATGATGTAATGATTCCTACAAATGGTAAAGTCCAAACCAAAACCAACAATTTTCAAGCAGGCTACTATGGTTCACTGAGTCCCATTCAATATTGGGTTAGTGATGCAATGTTCTGTCAACTTTGCACCATGACCTTGAGTAAAACAATTTTCAATACTGTATGAGGAGCTAATGCCGAATCTTAGCATTAATGTGCTCTTGCTACCTAGCAGCAATGAGAAGTCACGGCCAACTTCGGGGCAGAATTCATATCTTCATGGATTCTATTGGATTGGGGAAATTCAGAAGGACATTCAGAAAGTTGCAGTTCTTGGGACATAACCAGATTAATTCGCCAAGTCAGTTCATACAGCTCAGTGGAGAGGAGCCAAGGAAAACAGCTGTTCTGAAACTTTGTGATATGAAGTGGAAGTCATTAATAGAGAGCAAAAATTGATAATGGAGGAGGATGCTGCTGTCATTGTGTCATAAAATTGTACATTGACTTCAACATTGATGAAAGAAAGCGGTTCTGGCCTTGCACACATGGAAACCTGTACATAAGAAATATTTTACTCAACTTTACATTGACTGATCTTTTCATTACTTCTATATTGTAGCTTGCGTATATATAAAGACCATGAGTGTGCTTCACTAATATTGGCATCTTTGAATTAAGAAAATAGACAGACACATCAATTAAAGGATATTATCCAAAAGAGCTTTAAGCCATGCTATAATTTGTTACCTCCACCAAAATATCGGAGTTGTGTTCTGTTTCATTCGCACATCTCTTAGTGACCCTTTATTATTAGTCTACATCTCCAAAGCTCAATAAGCTCTTTTTCACCTTGTGATGTCATCAAGTTGTAGTTTTCATGCTAACAGCTACCTTTTACCTTTAGTTCTGCAGAGATCGACAATTCCAGGTCTGAAATCTTCCAAATGATTCTAGTGAAGGGGTATAGAGTTTAAAAACACTTCCTGTGTTACCGCATGACATCACAGATTGCTTTCAATTTGAGAGGAGAAAACAAATAAGCAACAAACCTAAATAAGCAAGATTTGTGTGTTAAACATGTGTGGCATACAAAGTAAACTGTAAAAATGATCCTAGATATATGAAGTTTGAATAATAGACCCTTTTAAGAGTGACACCTTTAGAATAGCTATGCACATGTTCTGTCTAAAAAAACAAAAAATATTCATTTTGTTTTATTGTAAATACATTGGAGCCAACATATGGAACAGACTTTTTTGAATACAGGTGTTGTTGTTTTTTGTTTTGTTTTGTTTTTTACAGAAAATGTAGTACATTTTAAACTGCAGTGTTCCAAACTAATTCCTTTCTTTTTTAACACAGTCCTAACATTACCACAATAAATGTGTAACCTTGTTTCAGAACTTTTCAGGGGTAAAGCAGACTTTTAATGTTATAGCATAGCTAACACAAGTAGTGCACCAGCAATAAAAATGGTTTATAATTGTTGCATATTACGGTCTGATTTGGGCACAAAGAGTTGCTTTTACAGTATCTGCATACAGTAATCTAATCATTTTGATGCATTTTGTGGACAGTAAGTTTTACCTCTATCACCACCACTTTCTTCAAAGATGCCACTTGCTACACTGTGATATTAAAGCATACTATACTATACTATACTATACTATACTATACTATACTATACTATACTATACTATACTATACTATACTATACTATACTATACTATACCTATATGTGCACCACTGTAAAATAAGCATTTCTGCTGGGTAAATGCTGTATGAAACTTTTTTTTTTATTATTTTTACAGTCAGTAGGGATAGTGAGCTTGGCTCTACTCCTCCATGGATTAAGACATCTTCACAAGAAATAAGATATGAAAAAAGGGTACATTAAATAACACATTAGAGATCACAGTGGGGGAGTTCTCCAGGCCATACGCTCAAAATATTTGATCACATATTCCTGTGAATGGTCCGTGTTAGTTTAATAGCACTCAGCTCTAATGAGGAGAAATGGTGAGATGTGTTGATAATGCAGTGTTATTTTTAGTGTTGATTCTATTTTTGAAAATACAGCCACGAATAAAACAGACACTTAAGAGTCAATTCCTGTGTGATTGTGAAACTGTAAAACAGTACAACAAAATAATTTTCTGATGATTATTGAAAGCCAATGCAGAATGGAGCTCAACAGTTATCGCCCACCACTTGGTTCTGAAAGTAACACATATATATATGTATGTATATCACAACACAATCAACGGGCATCCTGCCAATGAAACAACTGCACATAGCATCATGTTGTATTGTTTAATCTCCTGCATTTATGTATTTAGAAAAAATGCTGTTTGGGAGCATGGGTGTCATAGGTTTGTGAGCTGAGCATTGGACAGAATTGTTCTGATAATTCTAACAACCAGGATGTGAATATTAGTTACCACATAGCGCTGGTTACACCTTTGTGGTGCCTTTAAACATTTTTTTCAAAAATGTCTATGGGAAAAATGAATAGGAAATTTACCAGAGCGATACTAGAAAGGAATAAAACATTTAGCACAAATATATTTTAAAGTTTGTATTGCTAAATAATATATATTTTATGCAAGTTTTCTTAGCATTTTCATTTTTTATATGTTATTAAAGAGGTAGTATTATGCAAAATCTTTATTATTATTATTATTATTTTTATTTATTTATTTATTTTTGCACTATCATGTTATAATGTTGTTCCCTCATCAAAAACATGCCTGAAGATGTTTTAGATGTCATCCGTGCAGGTTTGAGTAATTTTGCTATCTCTTCAGTGCTTTATTCGAACTGTCCTTATGGTTAGCAATAAGATTCTGTCCAATGCACAAGCATATGTTATCCATGCTCCCACACAACAATTCTCCATAAATATACAAAAGCATGATAAATGAAAACTGTACACAACAACTTGACAAACCTTATGCAATGTCCAGTAGCTTCATTAGCGGAATGCATGCTGATTGTGTTGTGATAATGCTCTGAATGCAGAGGGAAGAGGGGACTCAGAGCGTCAAACATTAAAGTAAAGTGGTGTTAATACATTGTTTTTGGCAAATTTAGGATTTTCAAAACAATAAAAGGTAACATACTGATATAAATATGTTATGTATTAGCAGTTAATATCCCATAGAAGTAAAATCTTTCTTTATGGTACACATTTGGTAGTTTCCATTGTAATTATTCACCAAGATTAGTTTATAAGCACTTTCCAGAACTACAGACCAAGCACGCACTTCTTGATTATTGAACTATTTAAATGCTTTCTAATTAGATGCAGACAGCATGCAGGGAACTATTTTTACCTCAAGAGGTGCTTATACTCATTTTCATGGCACTTTAAGTACAGTACTTTACTTTTGTACTTATTTACTTTCCACCACTAAATTAAAATTATATCCAGACCAGTGTCAACTTCATCCAGAAAAATATGACCAATTGAATGTGTAGAGCTAATCAACACATTCAGAGTGTGAAAGTTGCTTGACAGTGTCCCAGCTTTTACGCTCAAGGTACTTGGCATTTTTCAGCTTGCAGTGTAGAATTCTCTCTTCTCCATTCTCTCTTAATTGGTTTTACTCCCTCTGTCTTTTGTATTCCCTTCGCTTATTTCTTTTGTCTACAAGTTTCCCCGCTGTGATCACTGGATGGAGATGGAACATTGATGATAGTTAATTCTTGATAATAAAAAAACAACAACAAAAAAACCTCAGTTAGTAGTTCAAATAGAGAGGTGAAGACTGCCAACCTTACTACAAATAATACTTTCCAAGAAGATGTCACTGAAGGTCAATAAAGAAGGTATTATGGTTTATTTAAGTCAGGCATGTCCAAACTGCGGCCCGGGGGCCAAATGCGGCCCTCAGACCAATTTTTCTTGGCCCTCAAGCTTCCAGGTGAATTAGCCTGTATTTCTTTAAACAGTACTTTTTACTGTATATTTCTGAAAATCTGCTTTAACAAGCCCTTATCAAATATTTAATGTGTCCCATTGAGGATGTAAGCATGAATAAAGGTCTAGCGGTTCAATCTAACTTGTAATAATAACACACATTTGAAGTATTCACTGTATTGGCGACCAGTCTATGGCCCTCAGTCGGCCCTCGGCTTTGTCTGTGATTTTATATGCGGCCCTTCATGAAAAAAGTTTGGACACCCCTGATTTAAGTGTTAAAGTGGCAATACCAGATGTTTTACCATGTATTTGAACACATTTGCCCCAGTACAGGTATATTGTATAAGCAACTCTTAGGGTAGAAAAATGAGAAATGAGATTGCTGTGTGTTGCCTGCATTTAATTATAAAGTGTTTCAGAGAATCAAGAAGTTAGATGCTAATTATTGGCAGCAAAACTTTGCACTGGTCTATGACACTTGTGAAAAGCACTTATAAACTCATCACAGTGAATAATTAGGATGCTTCAAATGCTTTAGGTAAGTTAGGAATCATTTTTGGACCACTGCAAACTGTGTAATATTAACTACTTTTGTTCTTCATGTTTTTAAGACCAATAGTTTGTATTTCTATTTGAGTACGCATTTTTTTTGAAGTAACAATACTCTACTTGAGTACAATTTTTGACTACTCTACCCACCTCTAATTTCTATTTTTACTGTACATTTTGTTGCTAGATAACATCACCATGGACTCCCCCCTCATATTAAAGAGGAGGTATTTTACTTCTATGGGTACTACACACATAACATATTTAAATCGCCATGTTACCTTTTAATGTTTTGAAAATGCTATTTTCACCGAATAATGAATAATGGGTAATGTAGGCTTGTGGATTGGGCATTGGACAGAATGTGACAGCTAACCATCAGGAGGGGTTGGATAGTGCCCTAGAGAGATCATTAAATTACTGAATCATGCATGGATGGCATCTTTTAGGCATGTATAATACACTTTCTTTAAAATCCTCCCCTTCTATCTTGTATGAGAAGTACCTGACACTGCTCTCTCACGTTGTATAGTGTACAATCAACAGAAGCAACGTTAGCTTCTAAATATTTCATTTGCAAAGGGCTGCAGAGAACTCTCCACCGAGTCGCACCGTTCCGCTCTGTATGATATGAAATCTTTGGTGCGCATTGTGTGTCCACAAGACAGTGATAGCTAGCAGCATTGCGGGTGTTGTTTCCGGCACCTTCTCGGTGCTAGCTCTTAGCACATACTCTGCGAGGCATGTTTTACCCCGGGTTTGCAAAGCTGTTGTCCTGTGCCATGGCTAATGTGGACAAGCTAGCTCCACTCCCAATGTGTTGTCTGTGGTGTGTTGATTTTTCTTTGTGCTGTTATTTGGTCTACATGCGTTGAAAAATGTACAGTAGGGATGTAACAGTATTCTAACAGTAGCCCATGTGTATGTCACATTTTGGATTTGCTTGCTGTTTTCTAGAAATGTTATTTAGATATGTGTCTAACTCTTCTGGTGAGGGGTCATTAAGAATATTTCTCTCTATGGAAGCAAGAAGGTGATAGTGCCAGGACAAGTTACAGTTCAAATCTGTGGAAAGGTTACCCCACTCACAATAAGAAAGCATGTGTTTTATTTTGTGCATCTGTAACTGACTTAAGACAGATATGTTTAATGCCATACACTGGAACTTTAGACAAATCATAGTGCATCTTAAAGCAGGCTTTAGTGCAAACATGTGTTCACTTTATGATAATTACACCTCAGTAAGCCTTAATAAAGCATGAAGAAAGACTTAATTTATAATGAAAACATAATTTATTAAGAAAAGTTTAGGCTCAGTAAAAACTTAAAGAACACATACTATGGAAAATTGACTTTTTGGAGATTTTAACTATATTATTGTTTCCTCATTGAAACAAGAAGTTATATTTCACATCATTCACAATCATTTCAGTAATCTTCTGTTAAAAAAAAATAAAAAAAAATAAAAGTCCTTAAGCCTCACCAAACACTCAGTTTCAAAGTTTCAAATTCCCAAGATTGTGATGTCATAGATATGAGAATCATCACTACACTCATTTTAAGCAGTACTACTCTCATGCTTACATTAACATGTCTAGATATGTTCCTCATTACTTGGTTTAATTTTGTGAATCCTTCTGCTACCAGGAGATGGGGAGCTGCATTAGAGTATATTGAGACTGTGAAATTATGTTGTGTTTTTGTTTTTTTTAATTAGTATTATTTTGAGTTCTAAATCATGCAGTGCAAAAGTACTAAAGACCATTTTTAAAGGTCAATGACAATCCAAATAATCCATAATAGTTGCTCTTTAATTCATACCCAAACCAAAAATCCTTAATTAAGCAGTTACTAAGCCTGAGGTTTAATAGTTTTGCCCCTTATTTTGGATGGTTAGGACTAAATTAAAATAATATTGAAAAAAAAAATCCATTTTGTACAGCCTGATTAATTTTATTGTAAAAGACAAACACATTACTACATCCCTATTGTACATCCATGAAATGTTTTTCTAATTGTGTTTTTTCTCCTGAAGCCAAACTCCCAAAGGCATTTTACAAACAAACATTTGTAATCCGTGGAGCCCATATGTCAATCATTTTAATGCCGGTTGCCATGGCTAATGTTTATGTATGCTAATAACTCAGGACCAAATGTTCCCGATGTGACAACTGTTGTGTGAAATATAACTGTTCACTGATTGTAACAGACAGGCTCTTGTCATTGTCTCTAATTAAAAATGCATTTTATGGCTTCACATACAAGTGTTCATCCCTGTGTGACTATAAATGTGTCATCAATTGTTTTTACAGAAGGAGATACTGAAACAGGGAAAAGCTATTGGAATATTGGGAATTTCATATTTAAAGTCACATTGATGGATTTGTGCCCTTTCCAAGAAAGAGAAAAAAAGTTTATATATATATATATATATATATATATATATATATATATATATATATATATATATATATATATATATATATATATATATATATATAGCCACTCCTTCAGTTTGGGGGTCACTGCCTTGAGTGCTCCGATGACCACAGGCACCACTGATAGCTTCACCTTCCAGGCCTTCTCCAGCTTTTCTTTGAGCCTCTGGTATTTCTCTAGTTTCTCATGTTCCTTTTTCCTCATGTTCCCATCACTTGGTACTGCGATGTCCACCACAACTGCTTTGCTCTGTTTATCCACCACCACAATGTCCGGTTGGTTCACCTGTGCAGCCAGGATGAGTGCTGTCCTTCAGTCCAGCTTTCCCAAGTCATTGGTATGATTTTTTTTATTTCAGCCACTTCAATTATGTTCTGGTGGTACATCCCATGCAGGGGCTTGTCCTCCCATTATGACTCCTCCACCACCTCTTCCTCCACTGTCTGAGACTGTGACAAAGTGGGCCTTTGTCCCTTTTTAATATTACTATAATTTGGTTTGTTCACATGTATGTTCATTTTCAATAATTTTCCAATACAAAACTAAATAGAACTATCCCGGGTTTGTTTTGTTTAATTTTTCAATTAGTTAAATCACCACACACTTGTTAGTTTAAACATATTTTATTTGGTTAAATGTCTCAATTCAGTTTAATACAGCAATCCACTTACCTGCATCTCCACATGGTCCAAACAAAGAGGGGGCGTGCCCTATGTCGGCCATTTTTATAGGCTTGGGTGTGGTCGCGGGCCAGAACATGTGGAGGGGAGAACTGGTTTAAGTTTGTTTATTTCTTTGTGTCAATATCTCCTGTATTTTGTTTCAATGTTCTAAGTGTTTATAGTTATTTTGTTAAACACTTTTGTTAAGTCTATTGGGGGCCTTGTCTATTGGGGCATTGTCCTTGATGTACTTATGGATCTTGGATGTTTCATCCTGGACTGGTGCTCTCACACTCATCGGCCTCCTTTCCTTCGGCTTGCGTACAGTCTCAGGGTGCTGGATTTGGGATGGAACCCGTCATGCATGGTCAGGAGCTTTCGGGTCTTAACGTCTGTGGTCTGTATCTCTTCCTTTGGCTTATGATTCCTGCTGGGTGTCTGATTACTGGCAGGGTGTAGCTGTTTATTGCCTGGGTCTTGTTCTTGCCATTGAGCTGACTCCTTAGGACTTGCCTTACTCGTCTGAGGTATTTGGCTGTGGCTGCTTTCCTTGGTTTCTCTTCAAGGTTTTAGTAATTTTAGTATTGTGACAACAGAAAGTAAAATATTTTCTGGTCCATCAAGGCTAAACAACAAATAAGCAATAGCTGTAGCTTCAAAGTTTTGCCATTCCAGGGCTGCAAATGATCAAAAACATACCGGGAGTTGTGTTTGTTTCATTCGCACATGTTCCACTTTGTGATGCTATGAAGCAGTAGTTTTCAAGTTATTCTGTACATTTTACCTTTTATTTAATAGAGATTGGAAATTCCGGAAATGAAATTATTCAAATAATTCTAGTGAAAGTCTACAGTATTTAAAAACACAGTGGAGCCCTTCCTGTATTAATTCAATTCAATTTTTCAGTTCATTTATATTTGTAACGCCCAAAATCACAACAACAGTTGTCTCGAAGGGCGTTCATGTTTTGGTTGATGGGGGAAACCGGAGTACCCGGAGGAAACCCATCCAGACACGGGGAGAAACATGAAAAACTCCACACAGAAAGGCCTGGGCGACCCGGGGATCGAACCAAACCTTCTTGCTGTGAGGCATGAGTGTTGCCACTCAGAGACTGTGCTGCCTACACACAAAAACAAAACAACAGGAAAAATCAGACAAAACAAGAAAAATCGGCCAGGCGAGGAGGAGGAAGACCAGATGAGGAGGAGGAGAACTGGGCGAGGAGGATGAGAGCCAGGCAAGGAGGAGGGCCAAGCGGGGAGGAGGAGAGGGTCCAGCTGTCATCGAGGCATCTGAAAGAGTTACACTCCACAGGGGGAGTGGGACAGGGGACAACATGTGAATAGCATTGCTGACGAGAAAAAATTACCACATGATGACATCACATGGTGGAACAGAGTGTTTTCAGCTTCAGAAAAGTGAATGAAACAAAACACAACTCCAGGTCTGTTTTTGACTTGGACATAACATTATAACATAAATTAAAGGGGATTTCGGTGACGTCATCCTACCGAATGGCATCTCTCTCGCATTTTATTTATTTCACCCCTTAAAAGTATCAGAATTCAACATAATTTAGAATGCAGTTAAGGTAAAAACGGGGTGAACATGGGGAAGAGGGAGGCAAGGCAGAAAACTACGACCGAAGACCAGTTAAGTGAAGAAAATGCTGCAGACGCCACACCGCCACAAAGCTAATACACATGCTAACGATGACTCAAGTTCCACCAACTTGGCAATGGTGCTAGGAGAAATATGTGACTTTCGTAAGGAATTCCAAGACGTCAAATCCAACTTAACCAGTGTAAACCAAAAAATAACAGAAGCGGAAACTCTAATTAACCAAGTTGAAGACCGGGTCCAAAACGCGGAGCAAGTGCTGGTTAAGATGATAAAAGTTATAAGTGAGCAAGAAAGCAAACTAATTGACCAAGAGAGCCGGTCCCGAAGACAGAATCTAAGAGTGTATAATATCCCAGAAGGAGCCGAGGGTTCATCAATGGTGAATTTTGTTGAAAAAGTACTTAGGGGCAGTTTGAACATTCCTCAGTCCATTACCCTGGACATTGAAAGGGCCCATCGGGCAGAAGCCCCCAAACCAAACAGGAACAGTGAGGATAAGCCCCGCTCAGTAATAATAAGACAACCAAAGAGGAAGTTTTACACAAAGCATGGACCAGAAAGACGGTACTTCTGGAGGGACGAAGAATATATTTTGACGCAGAGACTATGCTGAAGCCAAACGAGTGCTTAAGGAACAAAACATCAGATTTCAAACCCCCTACCCTGCTAAAATGAGGGTATTTTATCAAGACGGGACAGTGCTTTATCAGACAGTGGAGGAGGCAACGGCAGATATGAGAACCAGGGGATTCCCGGTCACAAAGATTACACCGAAGGAGAGTTTGATGGAGCAACTACTGCGGACGGCGTGGAAAGTGGTGGGGATGCGACCGCAGCGGGACGCCGAGGAGCACCGGGAAAGAGGCATCAGAGAGAAACTCCAGGCCTTCAGAAGACGTACGTCCTCCGCCTCAGAGGAACAGTGAGATCACACAAGGTTTCATCCTTTTCCCTTAATAAATGAGGAAATATAAGTGGAGAGACTTTATTATTGAGAGAATAGACACATTGAACTGTCCGAGGGGCCCTCTTTCTCTGGAGAGGAGAGGTTTCCCCCTGCTGGTAGAAGTTAATCACAACCTACAGGGTCAGATAGGAAAGACCCCTACCCTGGAATCACGATTTATTTTTACTTTCTTTTACTTGGTTAATTGTTCTGTGTTCTTGTTTGTTAAGGGAGTCGACCACCTACTTTTATGTTTTGAAATTTTACACTACATTGATAGGTTAAGCAATGACTAATGGATGTATAAAAGAAATTAATGTTTCTGAAACTGAAATATTATGAAAGCGGATCAAAATCAATGAAAATACTGGCATGGAAATTAAAAAAGAAAATTGCAGATAACACAATAACTAAAATCAAACACCCCAAAACAAAAACAAAAAATTGTCACAAAATTGAGGGAAATCCACGAAGCATTTGAAGTATATTACAAAACACTATATTCTAAAGTCCCTGGAGGAAATAAAACAGATATCGATGACTTATTGAACTCATTGGATCTACCAAATTTGAAGAGCAAAATGAAAAAATGACAACAGCTATAACAGAGGTGGAACTTAAGAAAGCCATCAGTCGACTCAAATCTAATAAGTCACCGGGCTCAGGTGGCTATACAGCTGAATGGTACAAGGAATATAAAAATGAATTGACCCCTATAATACTCCCTACACTCAATTGGGTATTAAAAAGAGCACAAGCACCCCCGAGTTGGAAGGAGGCTATAATTACTGCCATACCTATAGAAGGTAAAGATAAAACAGAATGTGCATCATATGGGCCAATATCAGTTCTTAATATCGACTACAGACTGTTCACCTCTGTAATGGACAGATGAATGGAAGAATTTCTACCCATGCTGATAAACCAATGACCAATCCGGATTTATAAGAAACCACCAGACGCATGATAACATACGCAGAACTCTACATATTCTAGATCATATACAAAAAAATTTCATTGAAGCAGTGCTTGTAAGTGTTGATGCTGAGAAGCATTCGACTCAGTTGATTGGGAATTTCTCTATAAAGTTCTATAAAATTTGGTTTACATGAGACAATTATTGGAACGATTAAAGCCTTATATAAGAATCTCAGCGCAAGAATAAAAGTTAATGGCCATCTGTCCGATAGTATTATACTGCAAAGAGGAAATAGACGGACATGCCTGGTCTCCACTCCTGTTTGCATTATATTTAGAACCTCTGGTATAATAAAACAGGACCAACACATCAACGGTATGGGTAGGAGCATAGATTGGCTTGTTATGCTGATGACATTTTAATTTATTTAGGACAACCTACAAACTCCCTACCTAAACTGGTGCAAGTATGTGAACAGCATGGCAAACTATCTGTATATAAAATCAATATGAATAAAACTCAGACACTTTCTCTCAACTATAACCCACCAGTGGAAATACTCACTAAATACCCAATGATGTGGCGGGCTGAATCTTTAAAATACCTGGGTATTAACATACCACACATACCAAAGGACCAAAGTAAATTATTTGAGGTCAACTATGTCCCTTTACATAAAAAAATAATTGAAGACATGAAATGATGGAATTTGAGCCCCATTTTACTCTATATTCTCGAATAGAGTCTATTAAAATGAATTTTCTACCGAGATTGTTATATTTGTTTCAGACCTTACCTATACATATTGATCAGAATACATTTAATGAATGGGACAAAATTATATCACGATATATATGGGAAGGAAAGAGACTTAGAGTTAACTTCAAAACCTTGCAATTGGCTAAAGATAAAGGAGGATGGGGCTTGCCATCCCTAAAGAATTAGCAGCACAGATGAAGACCGTCATAAACTGGTCTGCTGTATCACACACTGCTCAATGGAAAAGTATTGAGGAGAAAACGTTTTCTGTCCCAATACAAGCGACCTTGGCAGACCCAAATATACAAAAATATATAGATCGAATGGGTAATCCATGGGTTGGGTGTACTATATTTGTCTGGAAAAATGTAGTGAAAGAATACAAATTGGATACAGATATCACAGTTCTGAAGTGGTATGCTTATGATGCAGATTTTGTACCAAACAGATTAGATTGACAGTTCAAGATGTGGTCTTCCAGGGGACTACCAATAATAAGCGAATTGATTAAAGATGGTAAATTGATTAGTTTTGAAATACTGAGACATATATACAATCTGGAAAAGCAAGATTTTTACCGATACTTTCAAATACGGCATTACATAGATTCAAAGATTCATATCATGTCAGAGGCGAACATGGACCTGGTAAAAGTGCTTAAGAATGCATATGATGGTAATAATAATAAGAAACTTATTTCATTTTTGTACACATTTATGACAAATCATAAGTCCAATTCAACTGGAAAGGTTAAGGCACTATGGGAAAAGAGGCAGGAATAAAAATAACAGAAGAAGAATGGACATCTATATGGAAACATCAATGGAAATGTACTGCCCCACAAAGATGGAAGGAGTTTGGCTGGAAAACTTTGATTAGATATTTTATCACCCCATGTCAGAAGACTCACTATGACAGAAATCCTCCCATCTGCTGGAGAAACTGTGGGAACCAACGAGCGGATCACTTTCATATTTTTTGGGACTGCCCATTGATTAAAAAATATTGGTCGGATGTTCATAGAACATTGCAGAACATATATAAATGTACATTTCCCCTTGAAATAAAAACTGTTTTCTTTGGACATGTACCACAGGCCTGAATGAAAAAAATTGCATTGGACATTTATGGAATGGAGGAGATGACAGCATTGGTGAATGACAGGCAAGGTTGGTTTGTGTCCTGTTGGGAGAAGTGGGTGGAATATGTAAATGTAGAAATGCCTAATTTTATTTAAGAATATGACTAAATGGAAGATTGTTGTACAATTTGTGGTCGCTCCCTTTTGTTCCATTTGTGTTATGTGTTCTGTGTCATGGTGGAAATGATGGGAATGGTTTTTGAGAGAAGGAAAAAATGTTTATGTCTCCACCATTGTAAAACACTAAAATTCATAAATACAGAATTTAAAAAATAATAATAACATAAATTAAAAAATACCACAATATAGTCCCATTAAACCAATGTAGCAACTATTTGCACTGCACATTTACAGCAAAAAAACCCAAAAACTGGAAGGTGTAAAGTGAGGAATAACTTCGGATCACTACAAATTAACAAGTCCTGTTTGTCATTTTTAAAAATCAGGTACAGTGCTTTCAGTTGTAAATATATTAGCCAGGTCGAAGTGGTTATAGGCTGCTCAATTCAATTTTAAATGATCCTCTATTGTTCTCGGTAGTAGTGGGGCCCCAATCAATTACGCTTCAGGGCTACTAACTGTCTCAGACCCATTTCATTTCATAATCACAATAAGAATAGAATAGAATGCATTTATTGTCACTGTACACATATACAACACCATACACATGCACAGACAAACAACCCTCCAATACAGACATGGGACACTTACAATACACAATAAAGTGAGTTAAACAATAAAACACCCACAAAATAGTTGTCAAATCCATTTTATCTATCAAAGCATTCCCCCATTTCACATCAGAATGGGTCAGTGTTTATGTACTTTTTGATATTTAAGCAGACATTTAAGCAGTGTTCTTCAGTTATGTATTTGTGCAATTACCATCGCCACACTGTGTTCCTGGGGCATTTATGTATTGCTTGCCAGGTTCAGAAAGACTCTCTTTTCAAATTTACTTTGGCATTTGTGGTCAGCGTGTACAGATAAGACAAGTCTAGCTAGTTATTTTCACTGTAGACCTGTTACAAGTGGCTAAATGCATCCAGTCAAGTCTGAATGGTTTGAAAAACCAGGAGTCTATGGGAAAATTACTTCGAGAACAAGGGCATACTTCGAATTTGGCAGAACTGCTGAGTTCCATTGACAGCACCAAAGGCTTGAAAAATGTGTATTTATTATTATAATATTGTGTTGGGTTGTGTGGGTTTATTTATTTTTTTTATTAATGATGTAACATGAAATTTAGACTGTCACATTCCAATTACAATATACACAGAATTCTTCTTTCTTTGAAAACATCTTAACTACACTGGTCATATACTTGGTGCCTGTCCAGCATGCCCTCATATCACGTCTCACATACAGTGGGGCAAAACAGTATTTAGTCAGCCACCAATTGAGCAAGTTCTCTTACTTAAAAAGATGATGGAGGCCTTTACTTTTCATCATAGGTACACTTCAACTATGAGAAAAAAAATCCAGAAAATCACTTTGTAGGATTTTTAGTGAATTAATTGGTTAATTCCTCTGTAAAATAAGTACTTGGTCACCTACAAACAAGCAAGATTTCTGGCTCTTATAGACCTGTAACTTCTTCTTTAAGAGGCTCCTCTGTCATCCACTCGTTACCTGCATTAATGGCACCTGTTTGAACTCGTTATCAGTATAAAAGACACCTGTCCACAACCTCAAACAGTCAGACTCTAAACTCCACTATGGCCAAGACCAAAGAGCTGTCAAAGGACTCTAGAAACAAAATTGTAGACCTGCACCAGGCTGGGAAGACTGAAGCTGCAATAGGTAAGCAGCTTGGTGAGAAGAAATCAACTGTGTGCAATTTTTAGAAGAAGACATACAAGACCACTGTTAATCTCCCTTGATCTGGGGCTCCATGCAAAATCTCACACTGTGGGGTCAAAATGATTACAAGCAAAAATTCCACCCCGAGCACGTCCTCCAGCTCCTTCGGTGGAACTCCAAGGCATTCCCAGGCCAGCCGAGAGACATCAATTCAAATAATTTTCATAAACAGATTTTTTTTGGAGAGACTGTTCACATTGCAAATAAAATGTGCCTCAAATTAGTTGAGTTTCCCTGTGGGAACCCAGCAGCCCTGAAGTGACCTGATGTGCAATGGAGGGGAATCATGGTTTAAAATAAGGAGTAGTGTGTTGTCATGTTATGAGAAATACCATAATTTTGGATGCACTATTAAACATTTTGCTATCTTTATCTTTCACCTTAAATGTGACCCTGAGCAAAAAATTCTATGGCGATCACACCCTATAGCCAACCGAAGGTGGCCATTTTGAATCAAAATATGCAAAGAGTCCAAAATCTTGACCTCTTACTTTAGCAAACTTGTCCTAGGGTTTTTATCCAATGGACTCCAAACTTAGGCAGCAAGCTCAGGACATATCTGGGATCAAAATTTGTTAAAAGAATCAATGTCAGTCCCAGGATGTGGTCATAACGAGCTTTTAATGAAGATGCCATTTTGAAAGTATAAAAATTCCGGTAACATTGCAAAAATGGTTGGATCTGGATGGACCCAATGTAGCATTTGATAATCTGGACATAATGATATGTGAATTAAACTTGTATCTTTAAAAGTGGCTCTCCAGCGCCTCCTACAAAGTTAAAATGGGACGGAAGAATTTATTTTGTCATAGACAAAAAAAATTTGATACACAGACTCTTTATGTAATTCTTAACAAAAATACTAATGAAGACCATTCCCTATCTACATCCACATTTGCATGGCTATGCCACCAAAAAGTCAGCTGGAAGAGAAAAAAATTAATTGTTGTAATCCAATGAAATTTGGTACACTCATTCTTTATGTCACCCTAAGCAAAAAAATTCTATGGTGACCACACCCTTTCTCCAAGGTGAAGGTGGCCATTTTTTATGAAAAAATGCAGATGGCCAAAATCTAGCCTTCGTACTTTAACAAACTTGTCCTTGGGTTTTTATCCGATGGATTTCAAACTGAGGCAGCACCATCAGGAGAAAATTTGTTGAAAGAATTTGTATAAGTCTTATGATAAGCTTTTAACAAAGCGCCCATTTGAAAGCATACACATTTCCTGTAACTTTTGCAAACATTGTCAGATTCAGACAAACCCAATGTAGCATTTAGCTTTTAGCATATACCCTAAAAAGTGGTGATGTGCCCTCCACCAGAAATGTCATACGGTGTAAGAGAGAAAAATACAAAAGAACATAACAATGTTTTTTGGGAGATATATATATATATATATATATATATATATATATTTGGAATAAAGGTGTTGTTTCCTCTAAGTGAGTTGGTGTAATCCTTGTTGGTCTGTGGTAGAAAAGGAGTTGCAGGTTTCATATGAACAGCAGTAGCAGTCCAGAGTCTTCTGATTAAAATGAGGTCTGCCTTGACTTCAGAAGTGTCCAAATGATTACCTTTGACCCTTCTCTACCATGTCCTCCCAAACAAGTAACTCCCCTTGGGCTTGTCCCATTTTGGAAAGAGTCAGGCCAGTCCAGTTCTGGGCCGGTGCCTGAAGGCGATGAGGCGCATGTTCAGATGTTTCATGGTGCCCTTTTGAAAGTCTGTGGGAGAGCCATATTAGTAGATCAAGTCTCTGGCTCTGGCTTTGCCCAACTTCTTGATGTTCTTGGGTTGAGATAAACTCCATCTGGGTCCAGAGTCTTCTCCAGAGTCTCTACTACTGCGTTGTGGTGGGACCTCATTTTGGCAGGCAGGTTTTGGAACAGTTTTTTGACTAAAGCAAGGATCAACAGGCTCTCCTCTGAGCCCAGAGTCTGTGAAGTCTGAGGAGCTGCAGTGGGTTCTGGAGCTGAGTTTAGCTATTTTATCCACAGCACAAGTGGGGCCAGATCCTCTTCTGGTGTTGCCCATCATCTGGAGTAAAGCTGTGCATGCTCTCCTCCTGGCCTCTTTCTTGGAGCCCCCTTTGCCCACCGCAGTGTACTGGTCCAGGGTCACCTCCATGGTAAAAGCCCATTGGGCGCCAGCCACCGTGCCCTCGAGCAGGCAGTACTAGGCAGGTGTTTTTTAGGCCATGAGCAGCTCGGACAGGCGAGTGCATGGGTCTTTCCCCAGACCAAAGTCCGGGTGGCTGTGGCGCTGGACGTTAGCATAGCTGTTATCGTAGGCGTGGTTCTTCTGGTGCGTCTCCAGTAGCCTCAGGACCAGGGCACAGGTCTTAGCTTTCCTCCTGTTGGACCCTTTCACTTCTGCCCACAAGGTCCCGACGACTGTGCCACGGTATACAGGTGTTTGAGGCCATGTGGGGGCCATGTTGAAGCTGTTAGTATAGTGAAGTAGAGAGATTCAAACTCTTTGATGAAGTGCTGTCTTGTTCTGAGCTGTGTTTCCGACAAACTGAAGATGTCTGAGCTCTGTCTACACTTACAGAACTCACAGATTCCTGTGACATAACAGGTAATGTGACATCACCATGGACATTCCACCATCTCTGCGGTGAAGCCAATCAGCTAAAGCTAGTCTGGTTCACAATCCAGAGTTAGGCCTCGCTCAGATCAGAGGTGACGCAGACCTGAACCAGACAAGCTTCTATAGAGCTCAACAGGGCCCAAGTGCATTGTGGGAATCCACATGACTGTTTTTTTTTTTTGTACTGTGACAATAAACAATCATTGCTGTTTTTAATCAGTTGTCTGTATAGTCTTTGTGGATCAATCACAGCTCTTGGGTTTGGCGGAAATTCAGGAAGTAACTTTTTGGCCGACTTGCATCTACACAGCAAGCACACGGCATGCACACAGCATGCACGCGGCTCCCATGTGTGCCGGGAGCTGTGCCGCACATCCACATACATTTGACACTGGACCATAAACCAGCCTCTGTGAGCCTTTGATCCAACTGAAACAGGTGAGTGGGTGCAGTAACACACAGAGTAGGAGTCAATGCCAATGTTCAGATCAGCTGTAGTCCTGCTTTAATCCTGTTTTAGATCTGGTTTAGACCTGGTTCAGTCCTGATTTAGAACTGGTTCAATTCTGGTTTAGATCTGGTTTAATCCTGTTTCAGTTTTGGATAATCCTTGGTAATCCTATTTTACTTCTGGTTTAGTCTTGGTTTAATCCTGGTTTAGTTCAGGTTTAGTCTGGGTTTAATCCTGGTTTAGTATGGTAAAGTAAGGTGGCAACTTGTCAGGAGCAGTGCCATGCCTGGAGACCCATCCCTAGATCTTGAGCTAGTCTTGGTCTGGACTATTTTAGCTGGAATTGAACCAATTATGCATATCCTGGTTTAAATGCAACTTAAGCTTCTATCTTTAAAAATAGCTCTCCAGGCCCCCTGCACAGTTATAATGGAGCAGAATTTTTTGTTTGTCGTAGACTAATGATATTTGGGACACATACCCTTTATGTGACATGGGCAAAAAAAGTCTATGGGAACCACATCCTAACACTGATGTGAAGGTGGCCATTTTGAATCTAATTATACAAATGCAAAATCTAGCACTGGTACTTTAAGACATTCATTAGACATTCATGCATCATTAGGACATATCTGGGGTTGAAAGTTGTTAAAAGATTTTACATACGTCGACATAATGTGCTCTTAATGAAGCAGCCATTTTAAATTCCTGTAACTTTTGCAAACATCGTCGGATTCAGACTTTTTTTTTTCTCTCTCTATTTACTTTTTTATTTTATTTTATTAGGTATTAGGTTAATCATGACATCATGACATTCCAAACCATGGCACTCAAGACCATGTTTAAAGACCAATAAAATAATGGTAATGCATCATATTTGTTCTGTAAAACCTGCACTTTCTAGCGCCACTGCTGTTGTCAGGAATTTTATTGTTTAATTGTGTTTAACATCCACCTATAGCAAGTCAAATAGATATGACTTGCGTGTTCATACTGCAAAAGATCAGATTGGATTTATTTCCACATATATTGCTTTGAAAAAAAAAAAAAAAAAAAAAACAGCTCCGGCCTGTTTACCCTTACAGACTGACATGACTGAAAATTTTGATTTGATTCACATTTTGTGCAAAAAAAATCTGATTAGACCTGAAGTGTGAACGAATCAGGCTGGTCAGGTTTATAGTTGTTGTGTGTGCCTACTAATCACAGGATGAATCAACTATGTCCTTATCGTATGAAAGTCAATTTTGCATGATATTTAAATAATTATTAAATTATGCTACATAGGCTAGTGGTGGTAAGCTAGCAATGAGAGTGTCTGCCTCTTAGACAATCCATCATTCACCAAATTCAGACACATGCTCGGTGGGTGGAATTTCTTATTCACTGTTATTTTATTATTGTTGTGTTCCAAAAGTTATGTCACACCAGCTAGCGCAATTTGAACTAAAAACACATTTCCCACTATTAATTATTCTTCTGTGTGGGTGGCCACTTTTCAAATACTAATTCAAACTTTCAGTTACAACTTGTTGAAATGGAGAAATGACAATAACATTAACTTGAACTTTTTCTCTGCTGTTACTAAGACTGTTCCAGCCTGCCTAACAATGTGGAAAGTCTGCTAATCTTACTATACACCTTGAAGGCCTAGTTGTGACTTCCAGGACATATTAAAGCTGATCTTTGTCATGAACTGTATAATGCAACAGAAAGAGAAGAAGAGGAGTACAAAGAAGGGGAGAATTAACAGATCCTGCTAGCAAGCTGTTGCTGTCATTGTGGTTTAGGCTAGATACTTTACCTACCCTATGAATCTGGTGTTTACGTAAGTGGTCAGAGGTGGCTGATAGAGCAGATCTGCAGCCTTGCTCCCAGTGGGGGTGGATATGGCATTCAAACCGCCTTCATCTAATGGGAAAAAAATATGGGAAAAAAACAAACATTCATCAAGCAAGCATCAATAAAGAAGAATATATACTATGAGTAGGCCAAAACTCCTCTAATGTACACCAAAATCATTATTTGACTAACAAGGACAGTAAGAAAAAGTATAAGACCACATACATTAGTGTACAGTGGTCCTTCGTTTATCACGGGAATACATTCTAAAAATAGCCTGCAATAAGTGAAATCCACGAAGTACTCAGTGTTATTTGATACAATTATTAAATACGGTTTAAGGCTTTAAAACACCTCACCACATACTTTGCATACACTTTTCTCAGACATGCATTAACATTTTCTCACATTTCTCTCTTGTTTAAACATTCTCAAAGTTCAAACCTTCGTATATTATATCCCCTTTCTCGATGATCGCTTTAAATTTGTTGTTCCTGCAGGCCTCTGTTCCAGCGGTATCCACAGAGGTGGCCTCTCCGTGCAGAGAAACACTTCTACAAGTCCAAAGCATTTCTGAAATTTGTCGGTGTGGTTGTTTCATCGACATTGTGGGTTTTGTCGGGGAGAAAACTTTCAGAGTCACACCGCTAGCAATTGAACATTTATGTAAATATAACCCTAATATATTATTCTCACCAGTCTCTTGAGGCTGTGGTTTGGCGGGTGACAGATTAAATATGAGGTATTTTCTTACTGTCTTCCCAAATAGACCAACACAGCAGGACAGTGTACAGCTTGTCCCATGATGAGTTTAAGAACGAGACCAGTTACGTTGCCTGGATTGGCGTTACCGGGTAACCGCCCTGGAGCCAGGCTTGGTGGGTGCTCAACCCACCCCCATGGGGCCCAGCCACCCTGAGGGGTTGTTGCGAGGAGATCTTTGCAGCAGTCGAAGGCGGGGGCCTTGACGACAAGATCTCCAGACATGGAGACTGGCTCTGGGGACAGGGGGAAGAAGCCTGACCTTGTGCAGGACCTTCAGCGCTACCGGCTAGATATAGACGGCCTCACCTCCATGCACAGCTTGTGCTCTGGAACCCAACTCCTGGAGAGGGGCTGGACTCTCCATTTCTCTGATGTTGCCCACGGGGAGCGGCGGTGAGCTGGTGCTGGCTTGCTCATTGCCCCACAGCTCAGCCACCGCGTGTTGACCCCAGTGAACGAGAGGGTCGTGTCCCTGTGCCTCCAGGTCAGGGCCAGGTCTCTCACTGTTGTGTCGGCCTACAGGCCAAACAGAAGTGCAGAGTCTTCTTGGAGTCCCTGGGAGGGGTACTAGACAGTGCACCAACCGGCGAGTCCGTTGTTCTCTGGTGTAATTCAATGCCTATGTGGATAACAACGGTGACACTTGGAGGGGCGTGATTGGGAAGAATGGCCTCCCTGATCTGAACCCCAGCAGTGCTTTGTTAATGGACTTCTGTGCTAGTCACAGTTTGTCCATAACAAAAAAACACGTTCGAGCACAAGGGTCAGTGCACATGGCACCAGGACACTCTCACTGATCGACTTTGTTGTCGTGTCATCTGATCTCCGACTGCGTGTCTTGGACACTTGGGTGAAGAGAGGGGATGAGCTGTCAACCGATCACCACCTGATCGTGAGTTGGATCCGCTGGAGGAGGAGGAAGCCAAACAGACCTGGCAGGCCCAAGCGTATCATGGGGGTCTGCTGGGAACATCTGGCAGAGCCCTCTGTCATGGGGGTCTTCAACTCACATCTCCGGTAGAGCTTCTCCCTGATCCTGGGGGAGGCTGGGGACATGGACTCCAAGTGAGCCATGTTTTCCACCTCTATTGTCGATGCGACTGGTCGTAGTTGTGGTCGTAAGGTCTGCGGTGCTTGTCGCGGTGGCAACCCCCGAAACCGGTGGTGGACACCAGAAGTAAGGGATGCCATCACGCTGAAGAAGGAGTCATATCGAGCCTTGTTGGCTCATGGGACTCCTGAGGCAGCTGACGAGTACTGGTGAGCCATGCATGCCGTGGCTTATGCGGTTGCAGAGGGAAAGAGATTTTGGCAAACCACCCGACACCTCAGGAGGGGAAAGCAGAGCTTCACCAACACTGTTTATATTGCGGGTGGAGAGCTGCTGACCTTGACTGGGGATGTTGTCAGATGGTGGAAGGAATACTTTAAGGATCTCCTCAATCCCAGCCTTCCGAGGAGGAAGCAGAGACTGGGTACCTGGAGGCGGACTCGTCCATCACCCTGGCTGAAGTCACCGAGGTGGTTGATCAAGCTCCTTGGTGGCAAGGCTCCGGGAGTGGTCCCGAGTACCTTAAGTCTCTGGATGTTGTGTGGCTGTCTTGGCTGACACATCTATGCAACATCGTGTGGCAGTCAGGGACTGTGCCACTGGATTGTTAGACCAGGGTGGTGGTCCCTCTGTGTGTGTGCTTTGTGGATCTGGTGAAGGCATTTGTCTGTGTCCCTCATGGTGTACTTTGGGGGGTGCTCCAGGAGTATGGAGCCTGGGGGTCTTTGCTAAGGGCTGTCTGGTCCCTGTATGACCAGAGCAGGAGTTGTTTTTCGCATTGCCAGCAGTAAGTCAGACCTGTACCCAGTGTATGTAGGACTTCAGCTCCGTTCTGTTTTGTATTTATGGACAGAATTTCTAGGTGCAGCCAGGGCCCGGAGGGGGTCTGGTTTGGGAACCACAGGTTCAACATCAACTGTTTGCAGATGATGTTGTCCTGATGATTTCATCGAGCTAGGACCTGCAGCAGGCACTGGGGCGGTTTGCAGCCGAGTGTGAAATGGCTGGGATGAGAATCGGCTCCTCAAAATTCGAGGCCATGGTTCTTACCCAGAAAAAGGTGGCTTGCCCTCTCCAGGTGGGTGGTGAGTCTCTGCCTCAAATAGAGGAGTTCAGGTATCTCAAGATCTTGTTCACGAGTGAGGGAAGGATGGAGCGTGAGATTGACAGGTGGATCGGTGCAGCATCTGCAGTGATGCGGTCGCTGTATCTGTCCGTTGTGGTAAAGAAGGGGCTGAGCCAGAAGGCAAAGGTCATGAACTCTGGGTAATGACCAAAAAGACAAGATCGCTGATACAAGCAGCCGAAATGGGATTCCTCCATAGGGATGGAGTGAGGAGCTCTCTCCCTTAGGGAGAGTGAGGAGCTCGGAGTAGAGCCACTGCTCCTACATGCCGAGAGGGACAAGTTGAGGTATATACTAATACTAATACTAATGACCCAAATAAATGTTAATATATTAAATAATATATGTCAAATAATTCCAAATAAATCTGGCTAAAAGGCATTCAGTACTGTACAGGAGACACGACACAGAGGAGATTGATTGACAATGTTCCACAGTCCGTTAGTCAATCAGGAAGCAGAACACAATGTGTGTTGATACGCTGTTAAAAAAAAAAAAAAAGCATGCAAAATTGCACAAAAAAAACAAACAACAGTGAAATCTCAATATATCGAGGGACCACTGTACAACCATGTTTAACTGTGGAACCTACCTGGACAACTGAGGGATTAATCAGGCATAAGACTGCATGATAATATAAAAAAGTACTATGATTTAATGTTGAAAATCATATTCTACTGTCTAAAGAAATAAAAAATTTTATTACAACTATAATTTTGTAAATTTACAAGTATAAAACGTATAAGTAATAGTAGTAAATATAACAAGTATAAATCTGAAAATTACACTTTCACGAGTTTTGTGACATTTTGTTGTTGAGTCTCTTTATGATTTCTAAACTAAATGTCCAATTTGAATGTAAAGACAGCGGGGAGTGGGGCTAGAGGGGATCGCGGTTGCTGTGGCAACAGCTAAACTGGTTTATATGCATCAAAGAAGTAGCTAACCTGAGTGTGAATCACACAGCTGTCACAGAGAAAAGCTTAGCGTGAATTGTATGACTATCGCAGAGGAAAAGGGCGGAGCTTAGCATCAATCGCATGACTGTCACAGAGAAAAAAACGTCGGGGCTTAGTGTTAATGATGTCAGAGAAAAGGGTTAGCAAGAGTCACATGGCTGTTGCAGAGAAACGCGTGATTCATGTGATTCCTGTGATTCCTGCTAAGCCTGAATCACATGACTGTTGCAGAGAAAAACGGTGGGGCTTAGCATGAATCATATGAGAAAAGGGGCGGTGCTTGGCATGAAGCACACAACTGTCACATTTAAAAAGGGAGGGGCTTAGCTTGAATCATACGAGAAAAGGGCGGGGCTTAGTGAGAATCGCACAACGGTCACAGAGAAAAAGGGCGGGGCTTAGCATGAATGATGTCAGAGAAAAGGGTTAGCAAGAGTCACATGGCTGTTGCAGAGAAAAAGGGTGGAGCTTAGAGTGAATCATATGAGAAAAGGGCTTAGCATGAATCACACGACTGTCACAGAGAAAAAGGGCCGGGCTTAGTGTGAATCATATGTGAATATATATTATATTATATTATATTTTATATATATATATATATATATATATATATATATATATATATATATATATTTGATTACTTGGTCATTAAGCTTTATATCAAGGCAAATTGCATAGATAAAGCCAGTGTGGCCACAAAAGTGTTAATAAGTTTTTTCAAAAAATAACGTTAGCATTAGCTAACACCTTAGCACCTGCTAATAAGGCTAGTGTGGCATTACGAGTTGTTCCAACATTAGATGCTACATTTTTAGCAACAACGCCACTCCAGTTAACCTGGAGAAAGGATTCCTAAAGGCACTTATTACAGAACAGAGTAGGCTACACACAGTATATGTTACGTGCCAGTTGGTCCAGGGGTGGTGGCATGCAACAAAAAGATGGTACAGCCAGGCGTAGAACAAAACAGGAGCATGGAGACGTGGTCAAAAAATTATAAAGTAAATTTATTGTTACAAAAATAGTCCTCCAAAAGGTGTACAAATTAAACAACTAGATAATACAAAAATAAAATACAAAATAACTCAAAGATGCTGCAGCGGAGGACCCACTGGTCACTGGTATGGTGCGCTGCTCCGGGCTTTTATTCCAGGGTTGATTGTTGAGCCGCTCCAGGTGCAGCTCAGCCAGTGGGTGGAGCTAGGTGGGTGGATCTGCGCAAATTGAGGCAAGGCCAAAACTGAACTACTCCGTAACAGTATAGAATTGGGTTTAATTAACAATGTGAAGACACAACAATACATTTATGTTGTGTCTTCACATTGTTAATTAAACCCAATGTTATACTGTAACCCAATTAACTTTGTAGCATCTGGGCAGAATACGATACATTAGATTAGTGCATTAAATATTTCCTTCTTTCCATTCCTAAAAAACACTGGACCCGCCCCCTTGACCAGGCAGTCAATGATCCAATAACTTAGCGTCTTTGGAAATAGTTCATAAAACAAAAGTCAAAACAACAGTTGTGCCAACAACAGTTGTGCCCACATCAGTGCCACAGCTCCACAGAGCAACTACAAATCACTTGAAACAGTCTAGAGCGAAAACTGGGAGCGCATTACCTAAGACACACATCCCAATTTACGTACTTACAGTGCACGGTCCAGTTGGTGTTTGACACAATGATGTACTCTATGTGAACCAGTAAACCATGAGGGGAAACCCAGGCACTGCACCCGGGCTCATCACCAGTAGTGTAGTGACTCAGCTTTGTTCAGTTCATTTAATGGGCCAGGCGCAGGCTCAGGCAGCAGCACTGAAAGAAGACACAACTTAGAATGAGAGTATTTTTGTATGTCCTGAATGATGAAGTCAACTCAAACATTTGTCATGTCACATTGTTAAACTCAATGGTCAATGTGTAGCCTCCTCCATTTTGTATTAAGCGCCTTTAGGAATCCTTTCTCCAGGTTAACTGGAGTGGCATTGTTGCTAAAAATCTAATGTTTGTAACCACTCTTAATGCCACACTAGCCTTATCAGCAGGAAAAAGTCAGGGAGATGTCCACTAGCATAAGCTAATGCTAACATGTCGTTTTCTGAAAAACTAGTTAATAGTTTTGTAGCCACACTGGTTTATCTATGCAATTTACCCTGGTATACAACTTAGCTTAATAATGCACATTATAATACCACATAAAGGTAACTGAATTTGGATTAACTACTCTTTTGCTGTATCAAGCAGTTAAACGTTGCCACAGCAACCCCGATGCCCTCTAGCCCGCCCCCCTGCCGAGACAAACTCGGTGCAACAACTGTCTCAAAACTCGTGAAAGTGTATTTCTCATATTTGTACTTCTAAAATGGCTTTGCTGCACCTGTAAAGTTGTACCTGTAAAACTAAATTTGCAAGTGTAAAAAATAAATATTATTATTTACCAGTGTACAAATCAATATTTACACATTCAAACGTTTTCGAACAATTCATATTTTTTCATCTATGTAATCTTTGAAATAGCAAGTGGTTGTACTACTTTTTTTCCCTGACTAATAACATCCAAGCAAGAAAGCCCTTTAGATGTGCAGTTATTTGAAACTTTGGCTTGTTGTAGTCAGCAGGATAGCGGTATTGGGATGAGAGAGATGGAAAAACTGCATGAGGTAGCACTTTGATCATACATTTTGACTCTTCTGTCAATACTCCCGCTTTTATTCTGTCAAGAGAAGCTGCGCCAAGAGAGGATTCAAACTAACAAACACATTCTTGGACACAGTGTGATCTATAAGGTACTCCCATGCATGAGTATATATAAGATGAGTATACATCAGCAGGGTTGTGTCCAAAATGGGTATGATTGAGTTGTTTTGGTTTTTTTTGTTTGTTTTGCTTGAAACTTTTTTCTTTTCTTTTTTCTTTTACTTTTGTTATGTGTAAAGAATATATAAAAATCTGCTTTCCTTTTTTTGTTTTTGTTTTTTCCTTGTGAGGTGTAGCTAGACAACAAACTTGCAAGAGCAACAATTATACAGAAGTTACAATTCCCTGCTAAAATATATAATAATAATAGTGACTAGTGACAATATCTGTAAAAGCATGTACTTTAAAAACAGCATGAATTTAGACAATATTCTCAAAGTGGTTTGGGACACTCTGAGCAGGCTTCTGAGCCTCTGAGCAGTGATGTAATGTGAATGTTAAAGGCCCTTAACCTGTCCTGATATCATAGCCCTTACAGACTAAATAGTACACCGAATAGTTAGATAAGTGGAAAAGTCACTTTGGACCACTACAAACTGTTTAAAATTAACTAGTTTTAGACAGCACAAATCAGGTACAGGCAGTGCCACTTTTATCAGAAATGCCACAAGTGTAAAGCTACTGTGATGTTTGTCCTGTAACTGAGGTCAGATAGAGTCAACAAAAATGTAAAAATGTTTGAACTTTAAAACAAAAAACTACACAAAACTGCTATTCAATTATCAACCTTATGTGTGAACAGCACGTAGGCCTATACTGAAATTAGATGTGTACCCAGTGAAGCAGAAAACACATGCACATGCAAATCTGAGTAAGCAGCTTTACGAAAATGGCTTACTCAGATATAATACTTCCCAAAGTATAAACCCAAGTAGTGTAAAGACCAGTGCAAAAAAACATTATGGCATTATGGTATTTTTGTATTTACTGCACATGGTGGAGTAAAATCTTTTAATATGCTTTTAATATGAACAAACAAAATGCCATTATACGAGTCACAAGTTAAAGAAGAAAGTGTTTTTAAAAAAACAAACAAAAAAAACTGATATGGTAACTTGAAACAGTCTAGTCTATTGAACAATTGGGTGGAAAAAAATTGGTGTATCAGTACACCTTACACCTGACAGTGGTTTCAGTTAATGTTAGTTTCAGTATGTCAGAGAATTCAAACTGATACCAGGCTTGATATAAACATTCATATAGCTCACACTAGCACTGATTAATGAGGAGGGGCTGGGGTTTAGGTAGTAAGAAATCAGATCAGAGAATGTCCTTTTAGGTTTAAAACAGCTGAATTTCAACACTGAAACTAGTAACCCAAATGAGAGACTCATGTGCAGCTCATTCTTCTTTCGGATTGGATAATTGTTTTGAGGAAACACAAATTATAACAGAAAACTTCATCATGTCCATTGTTTTTATAACTAAGAATACATCAGCATTATCACATTGATTATCAGTAAGAGCTATATTAGATTTAGCTCATCTAAAAGTATTACCAGAGAAGTTGCAAAATAGATTTATTAAGAGAAAAAGTAGATATCAATTAAGAGGAACTGATTTATTTTCTAAGCCAGAGTTTAGAACAAAACTAAAGGAAAGATGTATTTCAATCAAGGGAGTCAGTCTTTGGAACAGTCTTGAAAGTAATATTAAAGAATCCAAGTCCATTTATATGTTTAAGAAAAGCTTGAAATTATCATTATTAAGAAAGTATATAACTGCCATGTGACAGGATGATTTTGTGGGGGGTTTTTTATTTGTTTTTTTTGTTTTGTGAAGTAGCCGCACATCTAAGTTTGATTTTGTATAATGTAACAATGCAATACACTGGAAGGAATAAGAGTCAGAGTTGATAAGGGGCAGATATTATAAGCTTTTGCTTCTTTCTGTGCCCTTTCATTCATCTACCATCATTGTACAAAAGCTGAAATACTGTATGCAGATATGCTGCATTGATTTGTTTTGTTTTAATGAATGAAATAAATATATATATATATATATATATATATATAAAAAAAAGATTTGAACAGGTTTACCATTGGGGACACAGTCAGGTCATGTACTGTATATGTCATTTAAAATCAGAATCTTACCTGCAGTTCCTTTAAGCTTTTGCAGTTTCTTTAGGATAGACTGATGTATAAAGGACTGTGCATTAATTAATGTTTTGTCTCTCCAATTACCACCAATTTTAAATCAGATGTTACGTTCCAATAGCTACACTCTAAGCTACTCTTACTTGAGTAATTTCTTGGACCACTACTTTGTACTTCTACCTGCGTAATATTATTTTGAAGTAATGTTACTTTTACTTAAGTACAATAAATCTAGCTCCATATGTACAATATCTGCTGTCTAGTTAAAAGCTGTACAAAAGTTCATAAGCCCTGTCACAGTCATCAAAACATACTATACAATATTGAAAAGTTCAATAAGAAGCAGCTGTAAATCTTAAAGTGGGACTAAACACCTAAACTCCACTCACAACCACATTTCAAATAGAGCTGCTAAGCTGGGCAGGACTTGGAGGACTAAAGAGGAGAGTAAGGGAGAAGGAGGAGTGGGTTCTGGAGGTATAAGGAACAGTATGATTGGTATAACAGGAATCCATACTTCAAACTCCGTGTTTGTAATCAGAAACACCTGCCTGTAATCAGAGCAGCCATATGTAACGTCACCAAGTACTTAACATTGCCATGGCCAAAGGGGGCAAGATACATTGATTATATTCATTTTTTGACCAGAGAGCTGAAAAAAGTTGCCCAAAATGAGTAGAAATGCTAGATAATGCTATTCAAACATCATATACATAGTTTAGTAGTGAAAAGGTGGATTTAGTGGTCAGTTTCATTTTAATAAGTTACTGTTATCCAACGTTCACAATTCATCATAGAGATTATATTAAAACCCAGGTCCACATACATGAAGGACATGCAAAAACGTGAAGTCAGTGTGCTACAGCAATTCAAAATAGAACATTAAAGTTAGAAATATATATTTCATATTTTGGGTTGCATAAAAAGTCAAAGAATGCTTGAATCGACATACATATGTTCTTAAACCAGGAGCATCAAAACGTTTTTTGATCAAGGGTTCTCTTATTTAAACACAGACAAAAGTTGCAGTAAATGGCCTTAGGGTAATTTGGGTTGATTCACAAGAAAGAAAAAATTAACTCCTGGCTATAGTTTCCCTATATCCTTTTGGACATCTACTTAAAATTACTGTATTACTCTCAGATAGCAAAGCATTGATGACTACATTGCACTAAAGTCAAGATTTCAGTTAATTTCAGTGAGTGTACAGTGATTCTTGTGCAAGGGGAAGTCCCAGAGCACAGCAAGTTGCACTTAGACAAATGAGCATCCATGTTGAAAGAAACCCAACACACACAGTCATCACATCACGTCTCCACTGCACAGGTGAGTGACTCCTCTCTGTTAGAGCTAAGGCAGGGAATGTACAGGACTATTCTGTTTCCTGAACTAACAAACGCAAATGTGACTATGTTTTTGGTCATATTTGGTTCTTTTAACTTAATTCTAACTTAATTTCATATATTGTGATATGTAGTGTAACAAAACTAAAATAAAACTAAAATACTTTAAACTCAATATAGAAGCTAAAACAATAGTCAGTTTCTAGCACTTCTCCCCTGATAAAACTGCACATTTCAAACTTAATATCAGAGACTTTCCAATCCCCAGAACTCAGAGGTGAATTGTACTCAGTTACATTGACTTCGGTAACTATTTAAAGAAATTGTACTTTCCAGAGTATCTTTCTAGCATCATACTATTACTCCTACTCCTACTTGAGTAACAGTATTCTTACTACAAGTGACAAAAGCTTTACGTTGTCAATATGAAATTATTTGAATATTTGTGTTTCTTGAACCGCTCCTTCAGATATGATTTCATTTTTGTGGTCTACTCTTTGAAAATAGCTTATTTCCTTTCACTTAAAATTATAAATCAGATGTTACGTCCTGACAGTTGCTCTTTAAGTTAGTCTTACTAGAGTGGTCATTTTCCCAAAGACTTTTCACTCTTACTTGAGTAATTTTTTGGAACATTAATATTATTTTGAAGTAGAGTTACTCTTACTTGAGTACAATTTTTGTTTTATTGAAACAGTCTGTCTGTGTATCTAAGATCATAATCAGATGTGTTATATTATTTTTTGTATATTTGATTTGTATTTTTGAATGAATTTGAAAAGTTAAAACCTTGTCTTTTGCTCTTAGGATGCTTTATGTTGGTTGGCCAAATAGTCTATAGGCTGAAGCTGCGATTTAGTCATCATACATCATAGAATTCGCAGTTAGCCTAATGTTAAACCAGTGCAGAGTTTAAGATATTAAATACTAAAGTTAGCATTCTTTCAAAAGTATTCAGACACTATACAAGTGATATTAGTGATAAATGTATCTACCAGTAGTGATTTATTAGCTTATCAGATTGTTCCGCAGTTCCTTGTTAATTTTTAAACATTGTTTTGGTTAATGCATCTCTACGGTAATGGCCATTTTTGATGTTCCATCCTAAGTTTTATACACATTTCATTTTTGTTTATTTAGTTTACTTTCTCACATTTTTGTTGCTATCAATGCTCATTTTGTTGATGGGTTACCATAAAGATTGGTCTTGGGCGCTAATTATGATAGCACTTGGGTCTAATTTGAGGAAATACATCATTTTGCTGTGTTGGGGTTATGATGATAGCCAGATTTAAGTGTCATTAAACAAGGACCACTACAAACAACCAAATGACTGCTATTATTTTGCCCTATTTTTGGTTTTGATTATTTTAGTACTTCTAACCATACTCAGTAAATTCAATAATCATTGTATGAGGCGGAAGAGCTTATATTTTCTACCACGCTTCATCAACTCCTCAGTCAGCAGAGCATGAAGCCCTGCATTTGAACACCAATACAATGGGATTCAACAAGTTTACCATTAACTACTGAAAGAATGGTTGAAAATTCAGGCATGTTTCAGTTTTGGTGCTTGTTTTGTTTGTTTATTTATTTATTTTGGCCTTGGAGACATTTTTTACACCCAAGGGCAGCTTCAAAACCAAAATTGAAGTAGTAATTGAGGAAGGAATGAATAATGCAATATAAAGCTATTTGAGTAGGCTGTAGCTAGAAATGTGTTCCAAATATTGAACAAATTTTCCTATTATTATTTACTTATTTCACAGGACTCATGGCTAAGGACTGTTCTAGCGCTCAATACTGGGACTCTCTGCTTAAATCATGCCTGCCCTGTCACCTCATCTGTAAACAGCAAGTTATCGTGAGCAGATGCAACAAGTTCTGTGGTAAGTATCTCTCTCTCTTTCTCTCTTCTCTCTCTCAACAGACAATAACATCTCCATGGAGACAAGTAGATGGTGGACTCCCCACCAGAAAAGTTATATAGTAGATATTTAATTATCCTTTGTCTTTTCAGTGATCTCCCAATGTAATGAACTGGCTGAGCACTACTACGATGGGCTGTTGAAGAGATGTGTGCGCTGTCCTGAGGTTTGCAGATGTCAGAACAGCACATGCCCTCGAAACTGCCTGAGTGAGTACAATTCTACTGTGCAGTTCAAATACTCATATGTATATTGTGTTCTCTTATTAACTATTGGATGGCATTAGTTTGTACATGCATGCCGAAAGATGTCCCATAATCATGAGGCACTGCACATCACATAATTAGTTTTATAGCTTTAGTTGCATAAATCTAAATGTGTTGTAACACTAAGGTGACATTATGATAACGATATACATGATGTCTGTGTAGACCCTCAGTCGTCCAGGTCTGGTCCATAGCAAACAACGAAGTTAAATCTGTCAACTGGACAAATCTTGTAGGAGTGAAGACGTTTCGCTTCTCATCCAAGCCGCTTCTTCAGTTCCAGAACTGATTTGTCCAGTTGACAGATTTAACTTCGTTGTTTGCAATATTGATATTCCTAAATAACCTTTATAATTGTATGCATTATTAATTTGCTCTACACTCCTACACAGTAGCAAAGCAAGGCCTTATAGCACAATTTGTACACAAAGTAATTCAAAGTGCTTTACAGAATAAGGACATTAAAATCACAATACAAATAAATCCAAACATGAGCCTGGATTTTAACATTGTCAAAGTAGAAGTCTGTCTCACATCTTCAGGAAGACTGTTCCAGGTTTTAGCTGCATAAAACCGAAATGCTGATTCCCCATGTTTAGTCCTGACTCTGGGCACCAGCAGGGAGTGTAAGATGGTTCATATGGCAAGAAAATGTCGGAGATGTACTTTGGTGCTAGGCCATGGATAGACTTGTACACAAGCAGAGCTGCTACTATTGTAGCCACTGCTGCCCTGGGGTAGATAGACATAAGCAAAGCTGCCAATGTCAAGGCAATGTGGATGGAGTGTCTTGTCTAAGGTGATACTGCCTCCTGCTTCTGAAGAGTGCAGACGCAAACCTTGCTTGCTGCTGCTGCTGCTTCCTTCTTCTTTCTTTTTAATCATTTTACCTCTTCCAGTGCTGGAAGATTTGTTTAGTTATGATTTTCTTTTAAGTAAACCAAGACTTTTAAACCATTTTTACATTTTTAAATAAAATTTCTGACGAGCCAGCGACATGTCTGGGGGAAGAAACCAAAGGAATTCTTTCTGAGAATGCTGTCGGAACTATCAACAGCAAATTAATGAGCTACAAGCACGGATATTTGTTTTAGAATCTGAAAAGGGACTTCACTGGACGCTCCCTGTGACTTCCAGTGGTAAGCAGCCTACAGTTGCTTTCAGAGAAGAGGGTAAAAAACTACTACTACTACTGCTACTTTCAACTTAAACCTGAGCAATACGGTGTCTTTTCCAAAACTTTGTAAAGAGAAGAATGCGAAGCCAAGGCAACAAGTGATAAAAGACAATACTAATATAGTTACATCACCCAAAATACAGCTTACAGACAGATTTTTACCACTGTCACAGACTGAGGTTGATGTTAATATACAAACAGAAAATGGATTTTTGTCACAAAACAAGAGCAATGAAGTTGGCAACAGACAGGCGGTCTGTGCCAAATGTCAAGGTCAGAGATACGCTGCTGCTAGGAGACGGTGTTATCAGAGATGTGAGCCACAGAGGAATCCAAACTTGCTCTTATCCCAGTCCCACTGTTTCTGAGATTACAAAACTCCTCCCAAAAGTTTTGTCAACATACCAAGGAGCTAAACAGCTGATTGTGCACGTGGGTGCAGTTGACACCAGAATGAATCAGAGTGAAATCTTGAAAAATAATTTCATTGAATTATTTGAGGAGCTTGATAAAATGGAGGTTAAGACTTTCATCAGTGGACCTCTTCCAAGCATAGGCAGAAGGAAGATAAACAAATTTACCTAGCCGTTTCAGCTGAACACATGGCTGTTCAACGAATGTGTAGCCAGAGGACTGCACTATATTGAGAACTTTAAACTATTCTGGAAATGAGAGGACCCGTTCAATGGAAATGGCCCACACCTGAGCAGAGGTGGAGTGAGAGTGTTGACGGATAACCTCCTCCATGCTCTGAGACACCGGCCTGGACAGGGTCCTGAGCCAGTGAGAGAAAAGGGGAATGAGAGAAGGATTCCTGCTGCGCCAACCAGAGACCGAGCCAATGTGTTAGCACCATCAGCAGCACCACAACTACAACTACCACCTCCCCCAGCGAAAGAGTCATCACCAGCACCACAACCCCCATCACCTCCCATGCCCACGGACCAGCCCTGGGTCCCCTTTGCTACATCTACTCCCTCTAGGGACTCTGCACTCTCCTTTTCCTCCCCACCTTCACCTATGGCCCTTCCCAATGTTGGGCATGTTCTATATCAAAAATGACGACTGGATTCGATCAGTTCAAATCACAAAAGTTTATTCCCCTGACAAATACAATCTATAACAGAGCTCTGGGGTCAGACTGTTGTCCCTAACAGCCTACTTATGCAGGACTTAAGCCAGGCGCTCTGACTGCCTGCCTCTCCCTTGACCTAAAGGTAAAATACAACATGAATATGCAAACCACCCAAACTCCCCCCTACTCGCTGCTAGGACACACAGGGCCTCTGCTGTCTCAGGACATACAGTCATGATAAAAATAATATGCTGAGGCCCTGTGATGGAGCTATATCTACAGTAACACCATGTAGACCAGTGGTTCTTAACCTTGTTGGAGGTACTGAACCCCACCAGTTTCATATGCACATTCACCGAACCCTTGTTTATTGAAAAAAAAAATATATATATATAATTTTTTTTTTTTTTCAAATTCAAGACATATGTATGTTTTACTGGTGCACAAAATGAACCGTGCATTAACATCACTGTGTTCAAAGAATAAAACCAATACAATGCATGAACTCACAACAAATTACATACATACCTTTTCACAAAGACATGACCTTTTTAATACTACCGCACTGAAATGATTTTAATTTTTAATCTTATGTATTCCAATAATGAACTTGTATTCATGCATTTTAACACACACCCATCACCTAATTTCGGTAATGTGCTTCCGTGTTCCTTAAAGACGTACAATCAGAGCGCAGTTGTCGCCGGGATCCTCCCAGTCAATGCTGGGGCATCACTCTGGCCGTGTCTCATGCCGTGTCTCAATTCAAGTGCCCTTAAATGCCCTTAAATGCGCCATTGTGCCATTAAATTAAGTCGGGCGGGTACTTCGATAGGCATATTGAAGGGTGCATTTGTTGAATTGGGACACGGCCAGCGTCTGGAGACACTCGCAGTCCGCAAATCATATTGGGTACATGTCTTGATCTCCGCCGAACCCCTGAGACTGACTCACTGAACCCCTAGGGTTCGATCGAACCCAGGTTATGAACCACTGATGTAGACTGATTAACAGAAGGACAGTAAAACTGTCCAATCAGGGAAATTTAGTTCAGATTCCCTTTTAAAAGGTAAGATCCAGTCCTATTCTGATCAGAACTGATGAGCAGTGAAACGTCTTCACTCCTACAGCAATTTGAAAAGGTAAGCAGAAAGCGCCATGGAGGATTGATGACTCGGTCAGGGTATAGAAAAGGGAGTGCCGGAGGGCCGAGCGGAAATGGTGCAAGTCAAAGCTCCAGGTTCATTATGAGATTTACAGAGAAAAGATGCACATGTACAACCACAGTTTATGTAGAACAAGGGAGAGGTATTTTTCTGACATTATTGGAAGTTGTAGTAACAACTCTTGTGTCCTGTTTGCAACAGTAAACAGATTAAGAAACCCCCAGCTCCACTGCCGTTAGAACTAATTTCCGCATCTAAGTGTAATGAGTTTGCAGTATTCTTTAATAACAAGGTTCAGGGCACTAAAAATACCATCAATTCCATGACGCAAATAACAACCTGGCACCCACCTAGACACTTAGAGCTGACTCACTTTGCACCTGTAACTGACAAAACTGTCCAAGAGATTGTCACCAGTCTGAGTTCATCTACATCCTGTCTCGATGTGTTACCCACTAAATTTCTAAAGTCTGTGCTCAACAGTTTGCCGTCACCACTCACTTGCATAGTTAATATGTCACTTCAATCTGGAACATTCCCAAGAGCTTTGAAAACCGGTTATCAAGCCTCTCCTAAAGAAGAGCAGTCTTGATGCCACGATGCTGAACAATTATCAACCAATCTCTAATCTGCCGTTTTTAGGCAAAGTCCTTGAAAAAGTTGTTTACTAACAGCTTATTAACTTCCTCCAAATGAACAACTCCTTTGATATTTTCCAGTCAGGTTTTTTTTTTTTTTGGGGGGGGGGGGGACAGGGGACCCCTGTTGCTCAATCTCTACATGCTGCCATTAGGCCAGTTAATACACAGCAATACTGTGTCCTACCACAACTATGCAGCTGACACACAGATCTATGCCTCACTGGCAGCAGGTGAATATGGACCAGTCGGATTCACTCTGCCACTGCATCCAACAGATTAGTGTGTGGATGCAAAACAATTCTCTCCAGCTAAACTCAGACAAGACTGAAGGCATAATCTTTGACCCACAGAAACATAGAGAAAGTGTCAGCAGTCACCTCCAGTCTCTCTCTCTAAAACCTTAAAAATCAGGCTAGAAATCTAGGGGTAATAATGGACTCAGACTTGAACTTTAACAGCCACATCAAATCAGTAACATTTGCAGCTTTTTATCACCTAAAAACATTGCAAAAATCTAAGGTAAACTGTCAAAGCCAGACTTAGAGAGACTTATCCATGCGTTTGTCTCCAGTAGGTTAGACTACTCTAACGGCCTGCTCACTGGCCTCTCCAAACGAGCCTTAACACAGCTGCAGTACATCCAAAACGCTGCTGCTCGGGTCCTGACTAGAACCAGGAAGTACGAGCACATACGTCCTGTGCTCAGGTCTCTGCACTGGCTTCCTGTAGCTCAAAGAATTGACATTAAAGCAGCTCTGCTTGTGTATAAGTCTCTCCATGACCTAGCACCAAAGTACATCTCTGACATGTTGAACCATTTAAACCATCTCGCACTCTGAGGACTTCAGGGACCGGCCTCCTACTGGTGCCCAGAGTCAGGACTAAACATGGGGAATCAGCGTTTCAGTTTTATGCAGCTAAAACCTGAAACAGTATTCCTGAAGATGTGACACAGGCCTCTACTTTGACAATGTTTAAATCCAGGCTCAAAACTGTTCTGTTTAGCTGTGCATATGACTGAAAGGTTTTTATTTTGCACTCTTCTGTTTTGATGTTCATTTTATGATGATTATTTGTGATTATTTATGCTTTTATTTGTGTGATTTTAATGTCCTTATAATGTAAAGCACTTTGAATTACTTTGTGCATGAATTGTGCTATACAAATAAACTTGCCTTGCTTTGCCTTAGGACACATTAAAATTATGCACAATAGAACTGGTAATCTCTACGGTCTCCCAACTAAATACTAATCAGGCCCGTCCCTGTTTAGATAAGGCACTGACAAAGATCAGGCATTGACAGAGTGGTATACTTTATAAACTCTCAAGTCTGGATAAGTTACTTGAACTAACAAACTAAGAATGGAAGATTTACTTCCAAAATCAGAAGGGCATTAGAAGTGGGCATGGAGCTCCATTGTCCTGGATTTGAGGCTTCAAAATGTCTGTTTTCACCTACCCCTTATATGTGCCTAGTTCTCTGTACTCAGTTGCAATTACTTTAAAAAACACTCCAGGTCATATGTGTTGGGTTAATAAATGTCACAATAAAAACAAGTGCATGGAAATCTGCTAAACCTGCTACTGTGAAATGTGACAATTCTGCAGTTTTGAACAGACATTTCTATTAAGATTTTAGATGAATACTGTGGTTTACGATGAACAAAAGTGCATTGTGTCTTTCTTTTTCTTTTATTTATTTATGTTTTGATGGATTCAGTAATTTAACAATATTTAATTTATCCTTTCATAGAAACAACTACTGCTGCTGCTGCTGGCAGAATAACAACTAAATCTGTCCAGACACTTCCACCTGCTGGCCTCTCCTCACACAGCACCGTGGACCCTAACATCCTGCTCTACTCTCTGTGGGCTCTGTCTTTAGTACTAGTGCTAACCAGTCTAGGTCTAGCACTGAGGGTCATTTTGAGGGAAGCCAAGACCAGATCAACCAAGACTGGATTTAAAGGTGCTCAAGATGTTTTGAACAAGGATCTGGGGATACCACTAGAAGGTTGGCACTCAAAAATATCTTCTATGTCTTTGATTGTAATATAATAAGTATGTAAGTAACAGTATGCAAATATTTATGGCATTTTATAAGTTCCTTAAAGTTAATTTTAAACAGTTTGCAGTGGTCCAGATATTTCTCATTTGCCTTATGTGTTCCAAACATCCTAATTATCTACATTGATGAGTTTATAAGCACTTTTCACAAATTTGAGGCCAGGGCAGTTTTACAGTCACAGTAAAGCTAACAATTAGTATGCTAACCTGCACTTTCTGATTATTGAACAATTAAACACTTTAAAGTTAAAAAATGGAAAGAATGAAGATTTAAATGTTTGGGTTTTTAACATTAAACTTGCTGTTATTTTGATAATCTATATAGTTACATCCTTATGATACTTCATTATTTGCATTGTGTAGTTTTAACTTTGTGTAGTTTTAACTAGGTGTATGAAGTTATCCATTATTATTACATTTGACTTAGTTTTTACTTGTTTAAATCAAATATTATATAACTAATAATTATATTAATAAAAAGATGTCTGTGTAATCCCTCAGTGAAAATCAACCAAAAACATTCAGAAGTTATTTATTTGGTTGCAGAAATACATTTTCCCAAAGTTTTTAATTTTCACACATCTTTTAAAACGTCTACATTGCCCTCTCCTGTTCTTTTTTAGAAATGCAGCCCAGATGTGGCCCCTCAGACAGCTCCATCCCCACTGAGAACTGCGTGTGTGTGCACTGTTTTCCTGATCTGAAAAGCCTGGGCCAGGACTGTCCAATCAGAGCAGCTCGTTCAAACAAACAGGCGGAGCTACAGAGGGCTCAGCATGCAGAAGCTGGATGGGCTAACATGGACATCTACACTTCTGGGTCAAATGCACTGCATGTGGGAGCTGTGGTATGTCCCGATTCATTCAGTGCATCATAATGGATGTCAGTGAACTCATATTAAAGGTGTAAAAAGCAACTACTTGACAAAAAGGTTACTTATTATTAATGGACAATTTGTGGAAGAAGCCTGATCCCCAAGGACCTACCTCATCAAAGAGAACAAATATTAGATATAAATATTTCAGTTTGTACAAATCTACACAACACAAAAAACTAAAGCAGAGCTGAAGGAGACACACCACTTGACATGTTGAAGTTTGTTTTATTTGAGTGTTTTTGCACACTATCCAGTTCTTGCAGCAGTTACATGTGAGGAATGATGACCAGACCAAACAATTGAACTTTGAGGTTTCACCATAGTCTCTGACATACAAATGTACATATTACATACATACATGTGAACAGTCCATCAAACTGTGATACCAGCTCAGACGGCATGCTTAATGCAAGTACTGATTCAGTACACCACATAGGACATACGCACGTGCATACTCACGTGCATACACACACACACACACACACACAGTAGATAGAGCGACATGCGGCACACTGACACTGCAGGACCAGCTCACACTCCACTGACAACAGCCTGTAGTTTACCTGAAAGAGTTAGCCAACATGTAAAACATGGACACCACAACCATGGGATGTGTGAAACCGCAAAGAAGAACAGCAAAACGCTACAGCAAAACGCTACAGCGGCAGCTTTTGGCACATAAGCTGCACTTTTTTGCTGTGGTATAGAAAAATAATGAGCGCACTATGCAACATAAACAAACAACACTGAGTGTAAGAGAATGGACGAACAAGTAAGTACAGTATGTAGAAAAATAGATTTCCTCCATTACTCCTTCAGAACTGTAAAGTATGACAGACACAAAGAAAAGTATCTACAGTCGTGACTCACAGATCAGTAACAAAACGCTGGCATGTTGTCCATGAAGAAGAATCAGAACGCGTTGCATTGAGATAATAATACACAATGACATTTTGACTTGACATATTTGGTCATGGTGTGTTGCGCAAACGTAAATGTAGAGTAGGAGTGTGCTTAGTGACAAGGTGCAGAGCAACAGATGAAAGCAGCTCTCACACAGTCACATCTCAGTCCTCCAGGAGAAGTCCAGATTCACAGTTTAATGTTGCAGACGTCTCTGCACTATAGAGTCACACAGTCTGGGCCTGTGCATGACACTTGACTATACACTCCAGTCGTACACTAAGGGTTTTTCCTTATGTCCCATGCACGTGGCGCTTTGTCAGAACTGTTACTCGTACTCCAGGAACTGTTTGTGGTAGAACAGCAGATACCTGCACACACAAAGGAACACTAAGTCAGATGTCCATCCACACATACAGTATACATTTGAAGTGGAGCTCACCCCTCACTGTCCAGGACATCCTTTATGCTGGCCTTCGTGATAATGGCATCATCACATTTGAACCACTGGTCCTTGTGCTGTCTGATGAAGGTGGTGTAATGACCACTCTCTAGTGTGCCCTGGTGGTTTACCACTGCAAACAGGCTGTACCTGATGGACAAATAAAAACAATATATTTTAGTTAAACTTAACCAGATTACTATACTCTTTATATTAAAGGTTTCTCTCCATTTTATAGGAAGATATAGATGCTAAATTATATCAAGCAAAGCATATCTCTAAAAGAACAGGGGTCCATTCTAATAACAAATAATAGTGTCCTTCCTCATATTTTGTACATATTTCTTTACTCTTATAGTCACAATCTTTCAACTTTAATTTTACAAATTAAAAACTATTTGTAATTTTGCAGTAAAATAATTTGAAATATCTTTAAAATGCTTTTATTTATGCTTGCCCTCTTGGCCCATCATTGGTATCAGTTTGAGAAGGAAAATGTTTTTTTGTTTTTTTTGTCTGATATGTCTTTGGTGAAAGACAAGGTATTAGTGTATTAATTGCTAACATATAACATATTTAGGCATCATGTTATCTTTTATTGTTCCGAAAATGCTATATTTGCCAAAAACATCGCATTAAAGCAATATTATTTAAAACTGACTTTTTGGAGCTTTAACGATGTTATAGTTGTTTCCCCTCACCATTTACATTCTCAAAGTTTTGTTTTGAGTGCTTTATGCATATGTGATGAATCTTTAATCACTCAAGATTACAGTAAAAATTAAATTTAAAGTTAAATCTGTCAACTGGACAAAATTTTGTTGGAGTGAAGACGTTTCGCTGCTCATCCAAGCCACTTCTTCAGTTCTGGTCTGATTGCTGGTGGTGGTGCTGCTTTATATCCACCAGTAATCTGACCAGAACTGAAGAACTTGGGTGAGCAGCGAAACATCTTCACTCCTACAACATTTTGTCCAGTTGACAGATTTAACTTTGGCTTTTACTATGGATCAGACCTGGACAACTGGGGAATTACACAGACTTCTATTTTCTATATTTATTTTCTAATATATGTAGAAAATGAATCTACTGTACATTGCATCGGGTTTGTGAAGTTGTAGTGTATAGGTTTATATCCTGTATATTTATGTAAAATTGTCATGTGGGTGCCTTAGTGGGATTGTGGGATTGTGGACTGAATCTTTGTCAGAATCACACTGATAACCATAAGGAGGATTCAAATAATGCCTGAGAGAGATCGCAAGATTACTTTAATAAGCATGGATGAAATACAAAACCTCTTCAGGCATATTTTTGTTTTAATGATCTAACATGATAAAAAGCTCTAAAAAGGTTATTATGCATAATACCCCCTCTATAAGCATACCTAGGTGTTTCGCACAATATTGGATGTAATTTAAATCTGTCATTACAATTTGCTGTATTGGAATGATATAGTTGATATACAGTACAAACTTGTTGTCATTGTTGAATGGGTCCACAGTCTGCTGATACTGCCCGTTCATCCTGCTCTCTTTACTGTGACACAAATACAAGACATTTATTTCAAACTAAAAACAAAGAAAACGTGAGTAGTGTACTGGAACACGCTCACCTGGAGGCCATGAAGGGAGTCATGTCCAGCTCTAAAGGAAAAGACACATACGTCGTGATCTTCCGCCGAAGTTTGGCTGAATGCTCAAATCTCTGCACACACAAACAGATAAGGACATTGTAGATTATTGTACAACTTTTCAGTCTACAAAAATACTTGGTATAAACCAAGACTAAACCATATGGAACAATACCAAACCAGGACTGAACTAGGGCTAAACAAGGATATAACTGAATTAGGATGACACCAGGACTAAACTAGATCTGAAGTAGTCCTGGTTTAGACTATAGACTGGGTAATACCCAGCAATAACCTTAATTTAGAAATATTTAGAACTGCTTTAGGCCTGTATTAGTGATTCAGTCTTGGCTAAACCAGGACTAAACAAGGATTAAACCAGAACTAGCCCAGATCTAAGCCCCGACTAAACCAGGACTAAACCAGGGCTAAGTGCATTGTAAAATAAGGCTAATACAAAATATTACACTTAATTGTGGTGAAACTATAATTAAATCAATCCAGGACTAATCGAGAACTGGTCCAGGACTGGATCAGGACTAAAATAAGAGTAAACAAAGATATTAGCAGGTTTAAAGTCATATCATATCTCTACTCTAGTTTGAGCCCAAGTGTTACAGACTGACAGTGTGAAAGGTTATGTACTTTGAGATGAAAGCAAGCCACGATGGGCAGCTTCTTCATGGTCAGCTGCTTGGTGGACTCCTGGTAACTATGGCAGCCACTGCACTTGATCTTTGCGCTGCTGCCAAGATGCTCTGGTCGGGTAAACCTGAATACAACCAAAATTCTTGGTCACTGGATACAATCAGACTATCTGGACTTTAAGCAAGTGTATTCTTATCTTATTTGAATGAATGATATATTTAGATAACATGATTTCAGAGAACAAAATATCTTGATTTCATTGGGTCTGGAGGACTAAAGGTGAGAGTGAGAGGATAGAAGGGGTAGGGTTTGGATGACTAAAAGGGCAAATGAGCAGGGAACAGGGGTGGAGTGTGGAAGACCAAAGGGGAGGGTGAGGGGAGAGTGAGAGTGAGAGGGGAGGAAGGGCCGTGTGTGGAGGACTAAAGGGGAGGGTGAGAGTGAGAAGGGAGGAAGGGCCGTGTGTGGAGGACTAAAGGGGAGGGTGAGGGGAGAGTGAGAGTGAGAGGGGAGGAAGGGCTGTGTGTGGAGGACTAAAGGGGAGGGTGAGGGGAGAGTGAGAGTGAGAGGGGAGGAAGGGCTGTCTGTGGAGGACTAAAGGGGAGGGTGAGAGTGAGAGGGGAGGAAGGGCTGTGTGTGGAGGACTAAAGGGGAGGGTGAGGGGAGAGTGAGAGGGGAGGAAGGGCCATCTGTGGAGGACTAAAGGGGAGGATGAGGGGAGAGTGAGAGGGGAGGAAGGGCCATTTGTGGAGGACTAAAGGGGAGGGTGAGGGGAGAGTGAGAGGGGAGGAAGGGCCATCTCTGGAGGACTAAAGGGGAGGGTGAGGGGAGAGTGAGAGGGGAGGAAGGGTCAGTAATGGTGCATATATCAGGAGGTAGTTTGTTCCAGAGTTTGGGCCCAGCCACAGAGAAGGCCCGATCATCCCAGTGTTTGGATTTAGTTTTTGGAACTTCCAAAAGGAGTTGATTAGATGACCTCAAGGCCCGGTTTGGATTTCGGACCACCAACAGTTCAGCCAGGTAGGGCGGGGCGAGGCCATTAAGAACTTTAAAAACAAAAAGTAAAATTTTTAAATCAACTCTAAAAGAAACAGGAAGCCAATGGAGCGAATAAAGGACTGGGGTGATGTGTTGGCGTCTGGATGTGTTGGTTAAAAATCGTGCTGCAGCATTCTGCACAACTTGGAGGCGACCCAAGGACGACTGAGAGACACCAACATAAAGTGAGTTACAATAATCTATTATAGAGCTAATAAAAGCATGAATAGTTTTTTCAAGATCATTGTGATTTAAAAATGGCTTAACTTTTGTTAAAAGCTTGCTCTGACCACGCTGTCAATTTGTTTATCAAATTTAAAAGTGTTGTCAAGAATGATCCCGAGATTTTTAGCAGTTGGTCTGAGCCTTGAGGTCAGTGAGCCAAGATTTAAGGGGGCAGAATCACCAAACAAAATATATTCAGTTTTTTCTTCATTTAAGTGAAGAAAATTTTGTCCTAACCACAACTTGATATCTGCTATACAATTGAACAACGATTCAAGTGCGTCATGTTTCCTTGACATTACAGGTAAAATATTTGAACATCATCTGCATAGCAGTGGAACGCAAGATTGTACTTGGCTATAATTGACCCTAGGGGCAGCATATAAAGTGAAAACAGGACAGGCCCAAGAATGGAACCCTGGGGTACTCCACAAAACAGGGAAGCAGTAGAGGATGATAATTCACCTATCTGTACTGAAAAGGTCCTTTTGGTCAGGTATGAGGTGAACCACTCAAGTGCTGCACCGCAAATGCCAACATGGTGGTTTAGCCGGGACAGAAGGACTGAAGGGTCCACTGTATCAAAAGCAGCTGTTAGATCTAGCAGCACTAATACAACAGGACATTTGGCATCAACAGAAAGGGCAATGTCATTGTGAACTTTCAGCGGTGCAGACTCCGTGCTGTGGCGTGATCTGAACCCAGACAGGAATTTCTCTAGATTAGAGTTTTCTTCTAAAAATGACTGCAATTGTATAAAAACAATATTTTCAAGAATTTTTGAAATAAAAGACAAGTTAGAAACAGGTCTAAAATTGGATAAAACTGAAGGATCCAAATTAGGTTTTTTAAGAAGAGGCCTAACTATGGCATGTTTAAAAGCACTTGGGACACACCCTAAACTAAGACAAATGTTGACTAAAACCAAGAGGGAAGGCCCAACAGTGCTGAACACCTTCTTTAGCAATTTGGTTGGTACAAGGTCCAGCGGACAGTTTGTTGTGCTCATATGTTTGACTACATCAGTGAGAAATGAGAGTGAGACTGGTTCGAAATGGTCAAACACAGCAGAATGAGCGGCAACAATAGGTAGGTCTAAGCTAATGCTGCAGCTAGTTAGCTGTCGAACAGACACCACTTTGTTAACAAAAAAGCAAAGGAAATCTTCACAAGTGGAAACTGAGGCGTCAGTCAAAGGAAAGGTGCCTGGATTCACGACAGAATCAATTGTACTGAACAGCACTCGGGGAGAATAACCATTGCTAGATATAATATCAGACAAATATTGGAACTTAGCCTCTTTCACAGCTCTCTGATAATGAGCAAGATTGTCCCTCAGTATGTCCAGAGAAACATGTAGATTGTCCTTTTTCCACCGTCGTTCTGCCCGTCTGCAACGCTGCCTAAGAGCACGAGTAGTGCCATTTAACCAGGGATCGATCCTTGGCTTGATGGACCTGTGCTTAAAAGGAGCAATAGTGTCCAGAATCCCAAAACATGTTTTATAAAAAGATGAAAGGAGGGTGTCTGGGCATTCAGGTACAGCACATTCCTGGGTAAAAAACTGTGAGTCTATAAAAGCAGCAGTAAACTCCTCAGCTGTAGAGGACGTGATGATACGACAGCAGGAGGCTGGAACAGGAGGCTTGCTGACTGGAGGTGGAGCCAGAAAATTAATAATAATAATAATACATTTTATTTGTTAGGCGCCTTTGAAAATAATGGGCAGATGATCTGAGAGGACAGTCTCAGATATTTCAACAAGTGAAACAGAAAGCCCATGGGAAAGAATCAGGTCCAGTGTGTGACCAGCATTGTGAGTAGGTCCATCCATAGACTGAATTAAATCAAAAGATGTCAGAAGGTGTCTGAAATCATTTGCGAATTGATCACATGGACAACATACATGGATGTTGAAATCCCCACAGACAAGTATATGTTCATATTTAGGGACCACGTCAGCAAAAAATTCTGAAAAGTCCTGAAAAAGTCTATTATATTTAGGTGGACGGTAGATTACTGCACATAGAACAGGACGAGCAAGCTCTATTGTAAACAACTACATTTCAAAAGAAGAGTAATTGTTAAAATGTAAAAGCTTGCATTTAAAATTGTCCTTAAAGACTGCTGCGACCCCCCCCTTCAGGTGAGCTGAAGAAAAAGCACCGAGGGGGGAGGAGCTCCGTGAACACACTGTTGTCACCTGGTTTAGTCCAGGTTTCCGTCAACAACAGAAAATCCAGGAAATGAGTTGAAAAGAAATCATTCAGGATAAAAGTTTTATTCATGAGCGATCTGGTATTAATCAGGGCAGCACGAATTGTAATATGGTCAGTTTGCTGAGGCCGACAAGGGACCAGGCGAAGATTTTCCCTCACAGAGCCCCGTTTGCAGTTTCTGACACGTCGCTGGCTCAGCTGTGGATAGCCGGTGTCCGGGACAGCTGACTGGAGCCAGCGTAACTCCGAGTAATGCCGCACACCATAGCCGTAGAACTCCCAAGAAAGCTCCGCGGAGGAACAAGGATGACAATCCGAGAACCGGGACAAGTAGGCTCTCAATCTGACAAGAACCCTGCTTCTTTTTCTGCGTCTTCTGTGGCGACTTTTGTGAGACAACGGGGCAGGTAGACGCCACAGGTAGTGGGGTATGGACGCCAGGAGTGGTGGTAGCGTCTTTGACTGCCATGGATTGAAGGCTTTACCAGGGAGTCCCGGATTTTTAGGAGAGTCTGGTAGGTTAGTAAAGGTGACGCATTTTTCATAAAGAATGATAACAGCAATAACAGTAGCAAAATACGGAGCAGAGGTAGATGACAAGCCGTACACAGTGGCGCCATCTTGCAACCAGGTTGGAGGGTGAGGGGAGGGTGAGGGGAGAGTGAGAGTGAGAGTGAGAGGGGAGGAAGGGCCGTGTGTGGAGGACTAAAGGGGACAATGAAGGGGGAGGAGGGATGGGGTCTGGAGAACTAAAGGGGAGAGCAAATGAGGATACATCAACAGAAATAAAACTTGACTGAGAGAAAATGCCTACTGTGTCTAAATATACGTCTTTTGGGCTGTGTTGTACCTGCGCAGACAGTCTGTGAGAGTGGTGGCTCCGCTGGTGTGGCTCTCTCCATTCAGAGCGGCTCCATCGCCCCCAGGACTCAGGGGCCAGAAGGGCGTGGAAGAGCCAGGCAGGTCCAGGCTGATGTCCCAGAACGGGTCTATGGTGGTGGACACCCCACTGCAGCACGCACACATACATGTTGGATTTCAATGCTTTTTGGGGAGATTATGTTGACTTCATTTCATTTAACCATTGCTGGGTTTCAGATCACAATACAGCATTCTATAGGCCAATAATATTTAATACAGATGGGGGGCTAACAAAATGAATATAATTAAAATGCTGATCGCTAATAGAAATTAGCTCATGCTCCCCATCTAAGAGTATGACATCACACACTAGAATTTGAAAACACTCAATAGTAGCAACATGCCTAACCTTAACCTAAATCATAAACACAACCTAGACAGATATGAAATTTTAAAAGAATCATATTGTGCATTTATTTTATTGTTATTGGTCTTTAACCATGCTCTTGTAATTTCACGTTTTAGAACTTGTATAACTTTCCATCAGCCTGCGTTGCCTCATTTGGATAGTGCTAGCACACCATCTTCTGGCACCAGAGGGACCATGAAACTAAAGGTAGGTACTAAGCAACATGGCCTGGTATGCTAATATAAGCATACAGTTGTAATGAACGCAATGCGACTGCAGAAATGCTCAGGAGTTTGATGATGATTTAGGTACTTAAAAATTGTTTAGTAGACCTTCAGGATTTGAATCTTTATGTCACCACAATCTGGGAAAATCAAAAAGAGAACCTTATAAACAGGATTAATGTAACAAGAGGGTGGAACTTTAACATTTGTTTATCGTTTGTTTAATGTATTTGGTAGTAACCCAGCTGGAGGGTTGTCCCTATGGTTAACTTTTTATATCACTTTGGCAAATGTCTACGGATGTTGCTGCCTGTTGCAGTTAACGTGAATAAAGATATAGGTGCTTCTAGCAGAGTCGCTCAAGCAGAGAATAAAAGATTGAGCTATACACTTGTAGCAGTGATAAAAGACTGATGTATAAAAGTTCTAGCAGTAATAATAAAGGCCTTGTTAGATTTTGGACAACCTTCCAGTTCATAATATAGTATTTAAAAAAAAAAAAAAAAAATCAACTATAGAGAAGAAGCACATTTTTTCAAGCTTTTATCATTAGTTATGTCTGTATCAAATGTATATGGGTATTCAAATAAATAAATCATTGCAGATTACTAATAATATTACTACCATACTTAATAGTGAAGTCTTTCTCAAACTATGGTGGGCAAGGTCCTTCAGGTGGTATATATATATTCCTCTGTAGTTCAAATGTTTTCTGAGTTATGAGTCAAATTAGTCCATATTTTTACCCTACTTAGGGTTATCCTTATGTAGAACTAGTATAGTAATTGTGTAGGCCAGTTTAGACCTAGAAAAGTTCTGTTTTAGTTATAATGCTGGATGTCGTTGTTAGCTTTACCATGATGGCAACACTCTATAATCGCTTTTCGCAACTTATAGAGCAACTTACAAACTCATTGTAGTGAATAATTAAAATGCTCGGAATGCATAAGGTAAGTCATAACTTTGGACCACTGCAAACTACTAAAAACATGAAAAACAGAATTGGTTAATTTAAAAGACAATAAAAATCAGATACATCGTCTTTAATCTTTGAAATGTGTACAATCAACATGAGCATTCAAAGTGATTTTTTTTTTTTTTTTTTTTAAACATGTAGCTGGTATATCCAGCAGATGGAGCTAGTGTTCCCCTTAAGTTTGTTGCTGCAGTGTTGCTAATGTGGCTGTGATTGATGGTGCAGTCTGTGCTCTAAAGCAAGGCCTGTGCTGGAGTTCACCTCAGGCCAGAGAATTACCAACTTTCTGATTGTCACAACAAATTCTTTCTTTTATAAGGGCTTTGTGGTAAAACCCTGAGTTAGATAGCAAACGCAAGAAGTATTGTTGGTAGTTTCTGATATTTATGAACTAAGTGGAGTAGATTGGATTGGAAGAAAAAAGTGAATTGTTTAAAGGAGGCTGTTAGGTACACTGCAGAAAATGAAATATGCCCGTGTTGAGAATAGAGTTGTCAAAAATAGTGAAAATCTGATACTAAATCAACTACTGATACTGATTTGAGCAGATGTCTAGCTATCATATATATATATATATATATATATATATGGACGATTGAGAGATTACATAAATACATCTATTATCTACAGAAAGAGTGTTTTTTATCATCATTGATACTAATGGCTACTATATTCACAAAGTAAGATAAATTAAAGATACACTATTTAACTTTTCTAGCGGGGGTTCAGCTACCAGTTAGTCTACATGGAGATAAATGGGAGGATTCCATGGAAACCTATAACATCGCCATGGAGAAGAGAAGATGGTGTATCCTATACCTGAAATGTTACAAAGTGTACAAAAAATTTGAGTTAAAACAAACTATATTGAATCTAGATCCCCATTTGAACAAGTATCGATACTAAAGAAGTCACATCAACTGGACAGAAATTAATCTTTACAATGATCTTGAGCTATATCAGAACAACTATAAGACCATATAGAATAGTATACGCCCATAGACCACTTTGTGTCATGACCTCAGTCTCAAAGTAGGTATCAGATATAAGGCCACATTTTAATATAAAAAAGTACCAGTACTATGATTGAAAATCACATTCTATTATCTAAATAAAAAGTGTTTTGTTTTTTTTTTATTATTATTTTTGTGGTATCAGAATCAGTGAGTATCAAGTCTATTCTGAAATCAAGTTTGAAATTATTGTATCATGACAACACTATTCTCCAGAGAACAGATCTATAAGGTAGGTTTAATGCCATACTGTGTGTGGAACATTCCATGGAAAGCAATCACATCTCCATGGAGAAGAGAAAATGATGTGCTCTCTACCAGAAAAGTCACAGTGCACTTTTAAAAGTAATCAAAAACATAAACCAAATTTAAAAAAACAAAACAATTTTAACCACAGAATAGTTGCAAAGGCCATGAATCATTGAAGTTCTATCACGTTTTGCATACTTTGTATACTATAAAAAGAAGACCAGTACCTATTGCAATATGAAAATGGTTTTGTCTGATATGGCACCAGGGTTGTTAAAAGTATAGAAAATCAGACACTAAAGTGATACTAAAACTAATAGAGAAACTAGATACTCATTTTACAAATCACTTTAACAGGACAAAGTTTGAGTTTTCCTGAGCAGTTTTAGTACGATTTTGACTTTTTGAGCAAGCATAAGGCCTTATGGTAACATAAAGAAAATGCTATTATGTTGTACATGAAAATTTTATTATGTTTCTAAAAAGCATCAATTTGGCTTTATTCAATTATTTTGCTGCCCTGTTGTAAAGGTTCTTACTGGCACACTTGGCAGGTGACGTCAGACTGCAGGCCCCCGGTGAAGATTTGGTCAATGATGCAGTTGCAGTGGTTGGGGTTGTTGGCCTTCTTGCCGTTGTCATCTGTACAAAGAAAAACAAGACCGTCACGCCATGTTAACTTTCTCAGTACAGAGCTGCACATGGAGACACAGCTCTTTTATCTGACAGTCACAGGAAATTGCCCCTTGTCTCAAGGGCAATTTTTCATACAGTTGTCAATACTTGAAAACATATTAACATTTAGTTTTTAAGATACAAAAAGCTTCAATTTTTATTTAATGTTATGACATCATCAAAAACATGCCAAGAATTGTGCTTTATTTAAACTGTGCATGTTTTGGGATGCAGTTGGACGTAAACTAAAAACAATGCCCTTCTACACCAGTGAGTCCTTGCGTCCTCAGACAACATTTTAGAAATTTAAAAGGATATTTGTCCTGTGTAGAAAAGGTACAGGTTAGGCTGTATGTCTTTAATGTTTTGTTTGTTTGTGATGACACAGGTAATATGAGCTTCCCTGCAGTATTGAAAGTTTTCCATTAATAAATATTCTGGTAGTACATTGAATATTGCAGTTATCTAAAGATGGTTTCATCATAGGGATGTGTGATATGCCAAAAATAAATATTTTCTTGGAGCCAGATCATGCTTTTGATTTTATCACAATTCATTTCATTTGCCGCTTCAAAGAGTTCACATTTCACTGTGGCTGGTTAAATCCAGCTGTCACTCACTTAGAGCCTTACAGATGATGACCAATAGGAGGTGTCGTTGGGAAAAAGATGATGATTTCACTAAAATAGCATATTGTCATAAGAATTAGATTACGATTAGATTAGAGCCCCACTCTTCATCTCTTCAGCCCTGTACATGACCTTGAGATGAACCAACATGATTTCATTCTTGCCATATGGATATTGCTTCAGCTGATATTGAAAAAATGTATGAATGCAAAAATGCCACCGGTATCTCCTGATGTGATGGTGTTACTGGACCTTTGCAGTGGCGGTGCAGCACGTCCAGTGCGGCGATGAGGAACTCATGGGCGTCCTGCTGCTCGTATCCAGCCAGGTGACGGGCATGGGTCCACACCAGGTGCAACAACCGGAATGGGATGTGAGGCGAGCGGTGCCCTGAGTAGAACTGACACAACGCAGGTATCAAATGTTTCTGCGTTAAGATTTTGTAGACGTTACTGTAACATTGGGCTGAGGTTCCCTTATGGAAACTTTTTAAAAATGGCTTTTCTAGCACACAATAAAAAATCATACATTTAGTATGGTGGGTGGGACTCGATAGTAATTGAGGTGAACACCATGCGTATAATTTTTTTAGCAGGCCACATGGCCGATCAACCAAGTGTACCAAAGCACACTCAGTGGATAAGAGCCGCTATTATCAATGCCATTATCTGCCAATTGAAAAGGTGCTGTACCTTACTTTTACCTGATGTGAAAAACAGAAGCAGTTTGCAGTGGTCCTTTCTTCAAGTACCTTATGCATTCTGACCATCACAATTAATCACTATAATGAGCTATTAAGCGCTTTTCATGACTCTCAGAGACCAGTGCAGAGTATTGCCATGATGGTTAAGCTAACAACTAACATGTTAGCATGCACTTCCTGATGATAGGACAATAAAAAACTAATTTAGATGGAGACAGCACACAGCAGACTTATATTAAATAAGCAGCTCATAAGGTTGAAATATCTGGACTTACTAGACCATGACAAATTTTGTTCAAATACATGGGGGGATCGGCTACAGGACTTTTAAAAGGGGCTGTAACCAAAAATTTGCATTAAATTAAGTCAAATTTGTCTTGCCCCACTACAGATAAAGCATAGGGCCAAAATTAGACCAATGTATGCTGCCTGCTTCTAATTATAAAGCTATTTTTATTGTCCGTGAACCAGGATGTAACACTGACGCGCATTTCGTAAACTAGGGGTTAGCAGTGGCATAATGGCAAAAGTCCACTCAGGTGTTTGAACGTTGTGAACGTTGAGAATAATTAGGACACTAGGAATGTGTTAGGAATAACTTTGGACCACTGTAAACCGCTTAAAATTAACTAGTTTTTAAGACAATCAGCACAATATACAAAATTGTACCGAGCAACAGTAGCTCTCCTACTGATCTCAATTACCCAAACATAGTGCGGAAGGCAATTTTACTTTATAACCTGCCTATATTGCTTTGAATCTTCAGAAAAATTCCTTTCACCTCTTGAAATAGCTGGGACATCTCGCACACCAGACATGAGTTGCTCTGCATTTCACACTTGTGCCGGTCAGACAGAAAGAAGTCTCGCAGCAGCGGTGTGTGGGTCAGCGCCTGGACAATGCAGTTCATGAAGCACGTGTTCCCCAGATTTATGAGCCCACGGAGGCCTGGAGGAGCACGTCACAGAACAAGGCAACAATAAGATCAACAATAATAAGCTCAACTGCCTAATGCTTTTATCCTAGATGCCACAGTGTGGAGTAGGGTAGAATGATTTTTCTGACAGGCAATGCAATTAGATTTGCAATTTATGTTTTAATAATAGGATACTACTCAAAGTTGACATTTTAAGTATGTCCAGAAGAGTTGAGAAAAAGACTGAAATGATTAACTAATACAAGAATCACATTTCAGGACATGTTTGTTCAGACCTAAACTACATTGTAAAAAACTGCAATGCAGAATGAGACTATGAATGAGGCTATTTTGTTGTTTGCAGAGGAAATGGTACTTTAAAATTGCTGCCTTTGCGATTTGCTAATTGCAATTAATCTTTCAGCCCTAGTGTGGTGGCAAAGCTGCAATTAGGGATGCTATATCTGTTATGTGCAATATCTGAGGATTTACACAGATATTGGTATTGGTCCAATGAAAATTCAGCACAAACATTTGGCACAAACATTTTTTTCTGCACTGCCCCAGTCAGTGTGTGTTCTCATTACCTCAGATTTGTCTTTTTGAACAGACTATAAGGACTTAAATTATGAATTTATGTCCCAAAAAATACATTGTTAGAATTTTGTAAATGGCCACTGCAATTTCGTCCCACTTTGTATTGGTATATGCAAATATAAGGTATCATCACAACAGCAAGCAAAAATTTCGAATATCTAAAAAAATCTATATCGGGCCATCCCTAGTAGTAATACCCTATTGGGCCTGGGCCAACTCTAGCCAGGAACGATTGTCACAGTGCAGCGCAGCAAAACAGAGAAGCAGTAGTAGTAGGTAGATGGTGCTAGGTAATACTCTCTCTAAATGGAACAGTGCCAGGGATGTTATCGGCCGAGCAGAAGATCCCCGCAAGCGCATACAAGATGCTAAACGTATGCTCCAGTCTCATGCCCACACGCTGCTAAGGCTGACCATCGCTGTTGCTTGGAGAATCGATTGGATTTGTCAGGCTGTCGCAATATTTTTACTAAACAAATCTGCACCTTCTCCTCATAGTCTTATTAGCACGCTTAATTCCAGAAAAACAAGTGGGCTGGTATTATAGTAATTGGGCTTAGCGATGCTGATTAAGCCTTAAGATTAATTAAAAGAGTGTGCACATAATAGATTATCTGGAATGATTAAAGGTCCTATATTACACAAAATTGATTCTTGTGAGCTTTAGGCTATGTTATAATGTTGCTACTGCCTCAAAAAAATACCTGGAGTTGTGTTTTGTCACACGTTGTAGGTGACGGTGTATGGGAGTTCAAAAACACAGCGGAACACTTCCTGTATTACCATATCACATCACAGAGTGTTTTCTGTTTCAGAGCCTAAATATGCAGGGTTTGTGTTAAACATATGTGAATGAAACAAAACACAACTCCAGGTATGTTTTTGATGAGGAAACAACATTATAACAGATCACAAATAGCTCAGTATATGCTCTTTAAACACGGCATTTTAGCTGAAAAACTTCATGCTTTAAAATTCTTGCTGAACACATTTTGATATAAGAGACTGGGCATCTGACCTATTGTACAGTTAGAGGTGATTCTCCTCCTCTTGGGATTATACCGGAGCAGCTCCAGCTCTCGCTTTGTGGGTTCCCAGGTGGAGAATTTCTCTCCAATTCCTGGAACAAAAACAAGCATTAAATGAAAATGCACATAAAAAGCAAAGCTATGTTCACATTATTAAGATTTGCAAATGCACAAGGTTAGCAACTAGAATACAGTATACCAAGGACATTGCTGTGTGTATAACTGCTTATTTAAAAACACTTTGAATACAGATTGCTTGTTGTTAGTACAAAATGATTTCTATCATAGATGTTTAAATTTCTTTAAGCCAAATTAGTGATTTGAATATATATTCGCTAAAGCAAGTTCCTAGTTTGTGAATTTTGTTCACTGACAGCAACTATGTAACTTTTCTGGTGGGTTTGGAGATGTTGTCACTTTGCTTGGAATGTTCCACGCTGGGCATCAAGTTATCTATTTTGTATTTACTCAATTACAGGACTTTATTGTATCCACAGACCCATAACACTGCCAGGAGTCGTCACGTACTTGTATCCATGGAGTTAAGTTCAAATCTATACATTGGAACGTCCCAGATAAAGCAATAATATCTTCATCGAGATTATGAAGGTGGCAGCCAAAAAACGATATAGTGTAACTTGAAAGTGTTTTTTTGGTGGAGGGATATGGGATATAAAGTTTTTGTCACCATGAACACAAGAAGCAGATGTCACCAAGCGAAGGTACAGGTCAAATCTTAGGAGAGGCATCTTAGCAGAGGCAAGCCTCACAATAAGGGTACATGTTTTCAAGCATGATGCAGTACTGTGGAACATTCCAGGGAAAGCTCTCTCTAATCTCTAGGGAGACAAGCAGCCCAGCCCATCTACCAGAAACACGCGCATACATTTTAATTGATAATTTACCTAGTTTCAACATCTTTATAAAGTGGCACCATTATATTATTTTTACCTTGCATTTTCCAGGCTTTCCTCTGTTCTTCTTTGGCAATCTGTTCCATGTCTTTATCATAGATATAGTCTTGGCACATAAAGCAGTAAATGCCCCCATATAGCAGGTCAATAGCTGTAGACAAAACACGCACAAAACATCAAAACCTCTGTACATCAAAACTCCACTTTCTGCAGCAGTTTTTTTATTCCCTGAAAATTGTTTGTCAGACAGCTGCTGTGCAAAGTGATAACAGGTTCACTCGGGGTTGCCAAGTAGCTGCGTTTAACTGCTGACTTCACACTGTTCAAACATAAGGAATCAAAAGGTGAGAAAAGAATATCTTTCAAAAAAGTCAAATTATGTTTTTTTCCCCATCTGTTGAGTTAGGTATATGGGTAAATAAACAAGGTGAGAGGAGTTTGTTGAATAAAAATTTCAAAGAACAAATTAAACTTTCATGCTTAGACCCCAGCAGGAAGAAACTTCAGCGATGAAATTAATGCAGAAGGATAGATTAGTTAAAAATGAAAATTTTCTGATGGAGGTATCACTGGAGATTTTTTTGCTTTGGCTCCCCTCCCGATCCGTGAGAAAATTACAAAATAAAATGACATTTTATTCCAATGTTCTTCAAATTTCCACTTGATCAATTTTGTAGATTTTTAGTTAAACCTACACATACAGAATGGAAATAAACTATGTGTATATATATATATATATATATATATATATATATATATATATACATACATACACACACACACACACTCACCTGAAGGATTATTAGGAACACCATACTAATACGGTGTTTGACCCCCTTTTGCCTTCAGAACTGCCTTAATTCTACATGGCATTGATTCAACAAGGTGCTGAAAGCATTCTTTAGAAATGTTGGCCCATATTGATAGGAGCATCTTGCAGTTGATGGAGATTTGTGGGATGCACATCCAGGGCACAAAGCTTCCGTTCCACCACATCCCAAAGATGCTCTATCGGGTTGGGATCTGGTGACTGTGGGAGCCATTGTAGTACAGTGAACTCATTGTCATGTTCAAGCAACCAATTTGAAATGATTGGAGCTTTATGACATGGTGCATTATCCTGCTGGAAGTAGCCATCAGAGGATGGGTACATGGTGGTCATGAAGGGATGGACATGGTCAGAAACAATGTTCAGGTAGCCCGTGGCATTTAAACGATGCCCAATTGGCACTAAGGGACCTAAAGTGTGCCAAGAAAACATCCCCCACACCATTACACCACCACCACCAGCCTGCACAGTGGTAACAAGGCATGATGGATCCATGTTCTCATTCTGAATGTCTCAACAGAAATCAAGACTCATCAGACCAGGCAACATTTTTCAAGTCTTCAACTGTCTTCAATTTTGGTGAGCTCGTGCAAATTGTAGCCTCTTTTTCCTATTTGTAGTGGAGATGAGTGGTACCCGGTGGGGTCTTCTGCTGTTGTAGCCCATCCGCCTCAAGGTTGTGCGTGTTGTGGCTTCACAAATGCTTTGCTGCATTCCTCGGTTGTAACGAGTGGTTATTTCGGTCAACGTTCCTCTTCTATCAGTTTGAATCAGTCGGCCCATTCTCCTCTGACCTCTAGCATCAACAAGGCATTTTTGCCCACAGGACTGCCGCATACTGGATGTTTTTCCCTTTTCACACCATTCTTTGTAAACCCTAGAAATGGTTGTGTGTGAAAATCCTAGTCACTGAGCAGATTGTGAAATACTCAGACCGGCATGTCTGGCACCAACAACCATGCCACGCTCAAAATTGCTTAAATCACCTTTCTTTCAGATTCTGACATTCAGTTTGGAGACATATATATATATTTTTTTAAATAAATGACAAAGTGATCCTTGGTCTGAAAAAGTCTGAGAAACACTGCATATTGGCGCCGATCCAGGAAAATTTGCTTGATCAGGTATCAGTTCCATGATATTTGTTCAGCTAATAATATCCTGGTTGGGCCTTTAATTATTTGTAATAAGACTATTTACAGAGTGATGTAGGCTCACGGCGTCTCATATTTGAACTTGAATTCATACAATGTTGTTAACTGCATAATAAACAGGTGTCACTGTGTGAGGTGACAAGTAAATCAGATGTGAATCTCACCAAATGCCAGCTAAAGCTATTCAGTAAAGCTTCTGTGCCATTGCCAGATCTTGCCAGATTAAATCTTACCATTAATGTTGTTAAAGGGCCTGTGCCCATCTTTGAACCATAAGTGAAGAACATGTTTCAGAATAGCAAAGTCTGGTTTGAACCATGAAACCACAGAAATGACTGATAGGCAGGCAGTTTACAATCAGCAAATCTTAAAGACTGCAATTTTGCCAAGTACCATAAAATCCTCCACAAACAACAAAAGATCCTGTTCGGCATAAAAAAAAATAAAAATAAAAAAAACAAACAAACCTGCAAAAAGTAGTTCAGATCTATATAAACAACTGACATGTGATCAGTTCATGTCTCTGATTGGATGAAACTGTTGGTCCCTGGCAGTTGCTTCCTTATGGTTCAAAATGCATTTAAATATGTCATGGCAATATAATTTAATTTCATTTATTTTCATTAATAGCTGCTTTTACAATATAGTGTATGGGGTAAAATGTGTTTACCAGAAATAGAAGAAAGCAAGAGGCCCTGTAAAAATATGAATGGAAAATATGAACAAAAGTACTGGTCTCATTGTATATTAGTTTTATCATAGCCACATATTATGTACAAGTCAAACTATATACAGTACAAACTAACATTGCATTTCCTTTTTAGCCTTCACTTTGACATATTGTCTATTCTTTCCCCATCAGCTCTGTGCCCTGCAGCTACCTGTTTGCAGTTGCTATGACAACCAGCCTCCCAGCTTTTCTCTCGCAGGTAGGTATAGAGAAAAAAACTGAAAAAAAAAAAAAAAATAGGCTATAGAAAAGAAAAGACAATTTAAAATGTCTACTGAGTGATCTACAGCTTGTTCATCTTGACATTTGTGATCCTTGGGTAATCAATCTGTATGGAGTGTCAATGGAGGAAAATGTCAATTAGGTAAAGGCTACAATACCAAGAGGGTCATCAGGTAGCCATGGAAACAAGATGAAGGCTAAGGGAACATGAGATATGAGAAATGAAACTGCTGGATGATACGAGAAGACCTGCTCTTCAACGACTGTGTGGAATTTACATGTATTGTGTTAGAGCATAGAATTCCTTTCCTTCCTTTCCTACAAACCTTTACTTGGACTATTACCAACTTGGAATTAAAGGTGCCTTATGTAACCTTTCTGAGCATCTCCATGGGAATATAATTGCTTTGCTGGAATGTTTCAAAGTATGGCATTAAACTTGTGATGTCAATTTCGTGTCTTCATGGAGATGGACAAGGCCAAGTTATGGGGCAGATCTGCAGAGAGGCAAGCTCACTCACAAAAAGATAAAGTTATGTAGTGCACCTTTAAAAAAGCAAGACTGAAGGGGGTCACATGATGTACGCTACAGGATAGACGTACTTTTTTCGCCTGCTCGCTGGGCTTCTGCAAACTATCTGTGAGACAACTAATTTGCCGTGTATTTTGCCATAGCAGAAGTTAATAACTCCAACAGGTCCCTGGACAACTTTTTTGTCAATTCTCCGTCGAATAAAAATAAGGGAGCGAAAACGGGAAGACGCAAGGCTAATGCTAACGCTAGCACTGCTTACGCTAGCCAAGATGATGCTGAGACAGGCTCTGAGAATGATGCTGATAGGGAGGCTGGACAGGTGGCTACTGGGTGTGAGGTGGAAAATGTCGAGACTTTAAGAGAAGATGTGATAGTGGAACGAGTGACCAAGAACATTGAAGAAATGCTTGACAAAAAACTTGCAACTATACTCAAGTCAGTATAGTTCCTGGCAAATTTGAGGCAGTGACTCAAAGACTGGATGATGGAAAAGCGTGTGTCCGACCTGGAGGATGCATCTGTTACCACTGCACCGAGGCTGGATGTCATGGAGAAATCTCTTAAACGAGCACTGAACGACTTGACAACTATGAGAATCAAAGTCGTCGGCAAACTATAAGGATTGCCAGACTCAAAGAAGGAACTGAGGGCAGGGACCCAGTGACTTTTTTCGAGCAGTGGATTCCTGAAGTTTTGGAAATGCAAGAGAAACTGATCAAAATCGAGAGAGCACACTGCACAGGACCACTGACTGGATGAGGCAAAGACGGGCCAAGGGCTGTTCTTGTGAGACTGCACAACTACACTGATAAGGGAAGGATCCTTTACGCTGTGATGAGGAAGGGAAGAGTAGAAGCGGAAGAATCGGCAATTGCACGATTGTGGCTACGGGAGGCGGTTTTCTTGTACACGAGCCTACACGGGTTTAACCCAAGCTGTGTGTTCTGTTTTTGCTTGGATCATCTTAAGTTTTGTTTGTTAGCACAGAGAGGTTTCTTGAGACATGTATTAGATTCAGTTTTGCTTTTCCAAATGCAGCACAAATATACCAAACAAAATGTAGATTAATATTAGGATATGTACATGGAATATTAAAGGTTCAAATAATCCAGTGAAAAGGAAAGCTATCCTAAATAGTTTAAAGAAGGATGGAGTACAAATAGCCTTATTGCAAGAGATTCATCTCACTGATGAGATAAAGGATTGGGTAGGACAAGTCTATTTTTCATCCTATTCAACAAATAAAAGGGGGGTGATAATATTAATAAATAAAAAGTTGCCATTATTTCATTACTAGAAATTGAAAAGGTATCACTTAAATCGGGTAAATGTCCTGAGCTGATGGATATCCTGTCCATTTTTTTTTTTTAGTTTTAAAAGGGAAAATCGCTAAACTACTGCAAAGAGTTTTCAATAAATCCTTTGAATATTCGAAATTACCGGAGACAATGTATCTTGATACTGTAAGTGTTATACCAAAAAAAGACAAGGACCCGGAATTATGCGCCTCATACCGGCCAATAAATTTGCTCGGTGTGGACATGAAGATCCTATCAAAGATACTGGCTAATAGATTGGAAAAGGTTGTGCCAGATATAATTAATATAGACCAAACTGGCTTTATGAAAGACCGCCGGTCCTCAAATAATACAAGACGTCTAATTAATATAATACAATATCTCAACCACTGTCAAATACCAGGGGCTATCTCGATGGATGCTGAAAAGGCCTTTGATCGCATTGAGTTGGAGTGTATGTTTAAAGGGCTTAAAAGATTTGGGTTCCAAAATAAATTTATAAATTGGATAAAACTTTTATATAAAGAGCCCAAGGCTTCTGCCTTGACAAACAGTCTTCTGTCTACACTATTTAGGCTGACAGACAGATATTTTTATTTATTTAACCTTTATTTTACCAGGCAAAACATTAAGAACAAATTCTTATTTACAACATTTTATTTACATATCTGAATATAAGGTAAATTTTTTGTCAGAAATAATGCCTTTAGTCAGTTGCAATAAATCTGAACCAGCGTTTGTTAAGCCATTTCACTGGGCTCCCACAGGCTTGAAATATTTGGGTATTCACATTACACCCAAAACTACTCAGATATATTCAGAGAATAGCAATATTCCAATTACCCATGTTAAAGAAAAGCTAGCTAGCTGGAAAAAGCTCCCCATCTCATTCCTTGGTAGGGTCAACCATGTTAAGATGATAATACTCCCAAAACTAATATGTCCAGTGTCAATGCTTTTTATTTTGCTAAATCCAAAAGATGTCACTGACATAAATAGGATGATATCCGATTTTATTTGGGCAGGAAAAAAACTAAAATTAAATTGGAAATTTTACAACTTCCAAAGGAGTTGGGAGGTTGGGGCGTGCCTAAGATTGAAATGTGCTTTCTATATATGCAAGAATCATTGGGCCTGTGGAAATTATGGGATGCCATGACTGGAGATCGAGAGAACACTTTGTAAACCTTTCTGTCCTGTAAATTTGTTAGATAAAGAGGATAAGGAATTACCACTGTGGTGGAAATTTAAGTATATTCATGTTGTGTCTTTAAAAGCATTTGATCTGTGTCTGTCAGACCCACAGGAAACGCATTGTTGTTCTACCTGTCTAAGTGTAAAAGTTCATTATCATATGGGTGTGAAACAAAAGTCACTCTACTTTGAAATGTACACTCACCTGAAGGATTATTAGGAACACCATACTAATACAGTGTTTGACCCCCTTTTGCCTTCAGAACTGCCTTAATTCTACGTGGCATTGATTCAACAAGGTGCTGAAAGCATTCTTTAGAAATGTTGGCCCATATTGATAGGAGCATCTTGCAGTTGATGGAGATTTGTGGGATGCACATCCAGGGCACGAAGCTCCCATTCCACCACATCCCAAAGATGCTCTATCGGGTTGAGATCTGGTGACTGTGGGGGCCATTGTAGTACAGTGAACTCATTGTCATGTTCAAGCAACCAATTTGAAATGATTGGAGCTTTATGACATGGTGCATTATCCTGCTGGAAGTAGCCATCAGAGGATGGGTACATGGTGGTCATGAAGGGATGGACATGGTCAGAAACAATGTTCAGGTAGCCCGTGGCATTTAAACGATGCCCAATTGGCACTAAGGGACCTAAAGTGTGCCAAGAAAACATCCCCCACACCATTACACCACCACCACCAGCCTGCACAGTGGTAACAAGGCATGATGGATCCATGTTCTCATTCTGAATGTCTCAGCAGAAATCAAGACTCATCAGACCAGGCAACATTTTTCAAGTCTTCAACTGTCTTCAATTTTGGTGAGCTCGTGCAAATTGTAGCCTCTTTTTCCTATTTGTAGTGGAGATGAGTGGTACCCGGTGGGGTCTTCTGCTGTTGTAGCCCATCCGCCTCAAGGTTGTGCGTGTTGTGGCTTCACAAATGCTTTGCTGCATTCCTCGGTTGTAACGAGTGGTTATTTCGGTCAACGTTGCTCTTCTATCAGTTTGAATCAGTCGGCCCATTCTCCTCTGACCTCTAGCATCAACAAGGCATTTTTGCCCACAGGACTGCCGCATACTGGATGTTTTTCCCTTTTCACACCATTCTTTGTAAACCCTAGAAATGGTTGTGTGTGAAAATCCTAGTCACTGAGCAGATTGTGAAATACTCAGACCGGCATGTCTGGCACCAACAACCATGCCATGCTCAAAATTGCTTAAATCACCTTTCTTTCCCATTCTGACATTCAGTTTGGAGTTCAGGAGATTGTCTTGACCAGGACCACACCCCTAAATGCATTGAAGCAACTGCCATGTGATTGGTTGATTAGATAATTGCATTAAGGAGAAATTGATAATCCTTTAGGTGAGTGTATGTAGCATTGTCATTCTGGTATAAAACACAGAGCTCAGATGGTCAGGGGTTGTTTAGACTTGGACTTAGACTGAGAGGGGAACTGGGGGAGAGGCCGGGACGCTACCAGTCTGTGGCCAGGGCAGGCCTGGGCTCTCCGCAAATGGATTACTTTTCATGTAGAAGTGTAATTTTTCTACAACACCATTTATGATTAAGGACAACTATTTGATTAACAACGCTTTTAAAACATGGAGCCTTTTAAAGAAAATGTATGGGAAGAATCTAAAATCATCTACTCTGACCACATTGGTGGACAACCCAGATTTGGTAGCAGAGGGTACTGGTCCTAATCTCAGATCATGGCAGGAAGCTGGCATCGAGAGGATACATGACCTGTGGGACAACGGAAAGTTCAAGTCATTTGAATAAATACAAGCCAAATATAAGATCCCTGCTAGAGATTTTTATAAATATCTTCAGTGGAAATCTCTGGAGTTCATACAGGGCACTAATCTTCTTGAACAAACTGTTCTTGATTGTCAAAAATGGGGGCATTTCATCTCAAGATTTTACTCTAAGCTTCAAAGACTGAAGAAGGACAGATTAAATGTTTACGATTATCATGGAATGTGCTGCTTAAAACAACAATTGACAATGAAACATGGGAGGACATTCTGTTATCGCCAACTAAAATATGTAATATGTAATCGACAAAGAAATGCAATACAATATCTTACACAATGTTTACATCTCTCCCTACATATATAGCAAGTACACTCCGGGAATTTCTTCAAATTGTCCCAAATGCAGGTTAGTCCCGGGGACCAGATTTCATTGTTTATGAGTGTAAGATTATACAGTCGTTCTGGGAGGTCGTGTGCAGACAGGTTGGCTGTCGTGGGGCGGACCCTGTCTCCCAGTCTGTTGCTTTGTCTTCCTGGGTTTATACCTGTAGATTTGAAAGCTCACAAAGATGTCATACAATTCCTCCTTATGTTTGGTAGAAAAACCATAATGTCAAAATGGGTTGGTAATGATACCCCCTCTGTCCAATTGTGGAAGAATTTTATATATGAGATGGTGACTTAAGAACGGTTAAGATATTACCTCAGTGGTAAGTCAAATCTTTTTTAAAAAATGGGAAAATGTTCTAGACTGTCTGCAAATGAAAAGGGTAGTGGTATAATACACAGTATTACAGTAACCGGTAATTGTTGTTTCCATCTTGTCGTAACGGCTGTATTCGAGATGCCGTATTCAATTATTATGTTATTCATTCGCTGATAATATGCTATGCTGTGCTGTTGTTCTTTATGAGTTTTTTTTGTTTTGGTGTGTTTGTTTTTAGTTTTATTTGTATAAAGCAAAAAATTCAATGAAAATAATATATATATATATATATATATATATATATAAAAGCAAGACTGAAAACAGACTCAATGATTAATTTAAATGTATACTGTCATTAATGTTATACATCAACTTTACATTATTGTGATATGCCTATTGTATTTCTATTATCCCTGACTTTCAGATTCATGAAATACTGGGACCAATTGAAATCATACATTTTAAATGGCTTCAATATGAAACCAAAAGTTTTTAAATAGCTTAGCATTATGGATATTGTATTAACTGGCATTAACAATTATCCTCAAAACAAAAAAAAGCCGAAAAAGGTTGAGCAGGGAGGAGGAGCAACAAGAAAAGGGGGCGTGCTGTGTTTAATGGATTCCAATTCCACTGAGTTTGATAAAGACAACTTAATTACCTCCTCACCGGTCTGTTGGGATGTGGCCCGATTTTTTTTCTCTCCCTTTTAGTGCCTTTTCTTTTTGGTTTCTCATCCTCCTTCTAGAGCTGTTTTAATTCAGCAGCTAACCTAATTAAAGCCACAATTACACTTGCGGGATACACACAAATAGCAGAGGGTCTTCCCTGTGCTAGTAGATAAGGTCTAGTATAAAGTGGCATGGATCTCCGCATCTGTCTTTGTCAGGGATACAGTTCTTCACATGAGGCTCAAAATCTATTATGTGCAGGATAAAAAAATGGAGTGGGGTTGTTTAGACAAACAGATTGATGCTGGCATTTGCAGATAATGCTTCTCTTCTTCAGCAGAGGCAGAGGAATGGTACAGTCATCCTACCAGGCTCAAAGCACTTTATTCGTGGTTTCATATAACAAATGCAATTTCTAGATATTGGGTAATTTTATGTTGGAGCTTGTGAACTATTTCCATTATTTGTGATGTGCTGTAGGCTTTTAGTCATTTAGTTGATTCATTATTTGATTAATGTGATTAATCCGTCAACGTGTCTTAGTTGACCAAAATTATGTTACTCATTATGTTTAAATGTAACAAAAGGATTTATATGGAATGAGCACTGGAAGAAGTTAGTGAGTGAGTTAACTAAAGATTTGGTATTTTTTGGTATTTATATGTAAAAAGGCAGATTAAATTCATGATTGACAAGTTTAGTCCGTGCAGTTGTGGTTTTGTGAGTGCAGTTTGGGTCAGATGCATAGAGCAATAGTTTAAAGAAACATATTAGTATTAATAATATTCATGACATTATGCATATTAATGAGGCTGTGGCACACTCCTTTCTCAACAGTGGACCACATGTGGTCAAGGATTCTTTCAGATGTGCATTGCTGCCCTCTACTGCTCTGAGATCTAGCCAATATCTAGAAATGTTTAAGAAGTGGGAGGGTCTTGCTCCTGAAGTAACAATTTTAATTATTTTACCCATAAACAGTCACATTTTAAAAGCTTAAAAGCACAATGGAAGGTAACCAGTCACGAAGGATTACATTTTTAAAACAACGAAAAGTTCACAACATATATCTGTAGTTTTCAAAGTTTCAGACTAGATTTAAAATGTTTTATGCACAATCATAATCATAACCAATCATTCACATTGCAGAGCATGCAAGCAAGCATGTTATATCAGCACATTACCCCCCAGATGGAGCCATGAGCAATCAATGTGCATACATCCCATTTTTACAAACCAGACTGTGATGAAGGTTAAAATTAAGGTACACTTTCTTGTCCCTGTAAGGAAATTAGTCCCCTGCATTTGACCCATCCTTCAATGCCACTGGGGCATCTCCTCAAGAGCAGTGAGCAACCTTAGCTGGAGAATTTTACCTATTGTGCATGTTTTGGGTTGACACGGAAAAATTAGTAGTCGGAGGAAACCCATCCAGATACGGGGAGAAACATGCAAACTCTGCACAGAAAGGCCCAGGCGACCGGGGGATCAAACCCGGAACCTTATTGTGTGCTGTGCCTCTGGAGTGCTAGTCACTCAGCCACCATGCTGTGAAGTACTGGGGCACATAGAAAACATTGACTTTCCACTAATTATTCCCAATACCCTTTAAACTCAAGTGTTGTTGTTTTTCAGCAGTAATTTTCACCAACTTTCCCAGCATTAATTTTTGAAGCACGTTTTGCTAGCTATGTGCCGTGTGTCCCTGTGGGAGTAGCACTGATGGGTTACGGCCAACTGTTGTTAGTGTTCAGCAAACATCCACCACTTTCTGAATACTGCAGACTGTGCGCATTTGATGCAAATATTTATTTCGGGACCCGACACACAACTTCCCTCCTTCGCAAACACCATGTACATATTTAAACAGGCAAATGAACAGTTGTGGTGTGTATTTACTCAGAGGATGCCATCAATACAGGGCACAGGAGGATTATATAATGGTTTTCCTTTTGCATGGATTTTTGGCACTGCGACATTCATTAATCATTGTCGGTTTTAGAAGATGAGATGCCAAAGAAGTATACGTCAAGACTGTAAATAATGTGAGAAAAATCTAAATATAAAATTATTTCTAGTTCTAACACTGAACACTACAGCTAGAGGCTAAACATAGTATAGCAGTGTTATACAGGAAAAAAATGTATTGTGCATTTCAAGATGTAAAAAAAAAAAAAAAAAATCGCAGTAGTCTCCTAGTTGTCACGTGGTCAGTGATATTTATTTTTTTTTTAAATTGTACCTTGAGATATTTAAAATACATTTTTAACCAAATAAATATAATATAATATTTAAATTCAGTGCATTATTGATGAAAATCTGTAATTGCTTCTTGTATTCTTTTTTGTCATTTTGTTTTAATAATGATGCTGCTTTTGTTATAAAAGGTCTTTCGTCATGTGTTTTATATTGGGATGGGGCAAGATCGATTGCCACAACATTGTGCACACGAGAGGAAAATTAAATTGAGTACCATATAATACCATATTTACTATAAGTCGGACTTTTTTTCATAGTTTCGTTGGAGGTGCGACTTGTACTCAGACTTGTGCGACTTATGTGAAATTATTAAAATATATAATTTCACATCTTTGTTATTCTCACACTGACAACTGTGCAAGGGCACTCTAGGCTGGTGTACCAGTATGACAGCCACATTCAGAGCAGGTAGTGTTGTTCAGAAGCGACACCGAGGATGAAGAATTCAATGGATTTAGTGATTTGGAGTGAGATTGAGAGTAAATTTTTTAGCTTGATTTTTATGCTTTAGTTATATGATTGACTGTTAATATATTACATATCACACATGTATTCAGTTTGCCCTCTATACTTCATGTAGCTGAAAAAATATGTGTTAGGTAATGGTTGATTATACATGTTACAGTTCACTTGTTTGACCACTAGATGGTGCTGGTGTGTTTGTAATACCTCTAAGAACATTTACTTGGCTTGTTTTCTTTTATACATTTCATATTTAATTTCCTCTTCATTTATAAGACCATAAAGGTGATCATTTTTCATTTAGAACAATATTGTAAATGTTTAGTTTCCCATAAGTCTAGTTTAAGGTCGCAAAAACTACTTCTTGTTCTCTGGTTCATCCTTTTTTTTATGCCAATGCGAAGTCTTATGCTGCGTTCACTCCGGGGCGTCAAGTGTGTCGAGTTTACATGCAAAGTCTATGGTGGACGCGTGTCTTTTTTGCGGTACGTCTTCAATGTCATCTGGCATTGACGTGGTGTGTCAAGCGTTCAGGCGTCGGATGCTTTTTTCGTACATCCAAAAGTTGAAAAAGCTTAACTTTTTTGCCGTTCAACACGCAGCGTCAACCAATCAGAGACTACGCTCTATTGACAAAGCAGCGTCATTTTCCGGAACAAGTAGAAAGACATCAGCCATAAACTAGCGGAAACTTCATTATACTGGGCACGCCATCTAGCTCAAAGGCTAGTCACGGACCCAGCCACGCCGCCGCAGAGCCCAATAGCCTCCGTTGATGGGTTTTATATAATAAATACATTAAAGTCACTCTCTCAGCCTGCATCGTTTACAAAGACACAGGGAAAACAAAACATCCAAAGGCACTCGCAGATCACAATGGATGCTCTGGCATCCAGAGCGTCCAAGACGCGCATCGCAGGTGCCTGCCCTAAGATACAAAGGCGACCAAATAAAGGCGTCCAGTGCGTTCCTGACGCCCTGGAGTGCATTGCCTGACAGAGCACTATTTAAAAAACTATTGAAAATATAAAGATTTTGGTTCACCGGTTTGTTTACTAGCAGGCTAAAGTTGTATGTATATTTTCCATTCATATGCAGTTTTGTGTGTATATGTAATATGAGCCAAAGCTTATGTTATATTTTATGTGTTTGCTAGTTCTACAGTATGAACTGTGATGAAGAAGTGAGACCACAGTAAACATCAGTGAAAAGAACTATCATGTCTCTCTGATTTGTGGACAAGCCGGCATATGTTACGTAGGCCTAGCTTATCTGTTTAACTGTTAATATCTCACGTAAACATACCAGACATGTATTCAGTTGGTTGTCTGTGTGTTACATTAGCATGTTGTACTGCTATTCAGCCTGTTGTCCTCTATTTTATTGTTATTATAACTTGCCTTTAAAGATAAAATGTCTGTTCTTGGTCTCGGATTTCGTAAAATAAATTTTCCCCAAAAATGTGGCTTATTCTCCCGAGCAACATATAGTCCTGAAAATACGGCTAATGCATTTGGATGGGACAAAACAACGAGGTTAATTAATTTCCTGAGAAAATTGTGAACTGAACCACACAATTTAATAATTTCAAAATAAACATTTGTTTTGTCTCATTCTCGTGGACCCAATCTCATGTCTCATGAGACATCCAGTTTTAGAGTCTATGTATAGTATAGTTAACAATTACGATCATCAAAATATGATTATGATTATTTTCATATTTGACTTGTCACAATTACTCTGATTAATTGTTGTATCTCTACTGTACTCCACTTCCTTTTAAATTCGTTTTTCACGTACACTCAGTGTTTGAACTTTTCTTGAATCCACAGTAACCCTGGGGCAGACTGATAGGATTGTGGCTGTCATTCTGTGCATACAGCTCATTCAATCACCATGAATCCTACTCATAAGCAGTTTGAGAGGTCTTTTGAACAAGCACAAAATCACAGTATGAGAATTCAAAACACAATTATGAAAATTAATACAGTAATTAATAAACAAGTAGATGCAATTTTACAGCAACAGGTCATTTTTCATAATATATACAGCATAATCATGTACTTGCTTGGGTTCCATGAGGACAGATATACAGGTGATATCCAGATCCCCCCTGGGGCTGGAGCCTGTTGCAATTATCTTGCACTCTCTTGCATAATTGCGCTCTCCGTCACTCATTATTTTACTTGATTAAATGGATTATGCAACCTCGCAAGCTTCCTCGTCGCCACTGTTTAAACAGCACTGTCATGTGTAAACTCCATTAGCTATTTAGATGCATAATAAGTCATACCGTTAGAGTCAGGGAAAGCGAAAGTGTTAATTGTGGTACATTAGTTGACATTATGATTGCAACAAATAGAATAAAGACAATTGTTACATCACGTTGTACGTACCCAAGTTATGCCTTTTGTTCTTGGCATGTTCGTGGATGTGTTTTTTGGCGAAGCAGGCGAAGAAGACGCAGTACAGGCAGGAGTGGAGTCTATTGAGGTGGGCACCACACATATGGCAGATACATGATTTGGCCTGAAAGGACAGAAAAAAAGGAATGAAAGCTCAGAAGAGTCCATTTTGCCCATATACAATCACATAATTATATAAGTTGCGTTCCATTTTTATCCCTAAAGGCAGAGAGCTGACTGAATGAGCAGGGAGTCATTCAATGCTTTAAGCACCACCCTCTGACAGCCATCCGGGATTCAGAACCGTAGTTACGTTCATAGCTCTCATTTTGTATCATTCCTGAATGTTTAGATAATCATTTAATCATGGTCTCTTAAGTTATGGTCTTAGTTAAGCTGAAAACACTTTGTTGTTCTTACCTCTGCCTACTGTTCCTATTCCTACTCCTGAAAGCACTGACCAATCAGGAAACCTCCCTAATTCAGTCAACTTTTATTATTATTATTATTATTATTATTATTATTAATATTACTTTTTTTTTTTTTTTTTTTTTGGTAAAATTGTCTTTGCACAATTTGGGGAGTAAAAATCAAATTGCTTATGTTTACTCCAGAAGACAGAAATATGAACTGATTCCTGTTCCTTTGTACAAGTAAATGCTGAGCTTTAATAATATGGCTCAAAAAGAAATGACCAATGCAACAGGTGTATACATTCTTCTAGTTAGTGACATGCATTAAACAAAATGCATTTGGTTACATTCATTAATCTTCAATAAATGGAAAGATAAATGATTGATCATTAAGTAAAGGGCCAATAGCCTTTATTTTTAACTGAACAGTATCAAATCAATTTGAAATATATCATATCGAATTGTACGGCGATATGCATTGTATTGTGGCCCATGTATCGAGATGATGCCCAGTCCTAATGTAATATCTCACAGAAGCATAGTAAAATAAACCCAGTTGCACTCTAAGGCATTTTGTTCTTTTAATATTTGATTCATCTTTATTCTCAGTGTACAACCCAAGGTGCCTATGGCGATCATGTAACATATATGCAATCTAAGTCTGGATTGCAACATACGGTTATGAATTATTAATGCTCCTATCTGTACATTCTGTTTGATAAACCTGATGTGCAGAGGGGGAAAGGACAGAGAGAAAGCTATCAACGGTTCAAAAGAATGTAGATAAGAGGCTGGCATGTCAATGAGTGGTAATGAACCTGAACAGAAGACAGGAGACCAGAAAAGGGAGTGGAGGAAAGATGGGAGGATTTGCTTAGGGAAAACAGTGAAGATAAGCGTTGTATCATTTCAACTAAGGTCAAATTAATGGATAGATTTTAATGCCAAGACAGGAGCAAGTAAAGATGTCAGTGATGAAGTGAGAGTGATGGAGTTGTTATCTAATCTATGGCCGAGACATTGTTTGCCTGGAATCCAGAATACACACTTCTTCTTCTACAATACTCTACGAAGATTGTGAGTCTGGTCACCATTGAATCTCCCCAAGTTCATATGGGCAAGTGTTACGGCCCCAGGCCTCCAGCTCCTCCTACAGGCCAATGTGTTGTCTCTATCTCTCCATGGACCTCTCCAGGTGGTGCTCCTCCAGCTGGCTGCTGATTGTCTGAAGGGCCCTGTGTCTAATCGGAGCAGCAATCAAGAGCCTGGCCAATCCTGGGCCATCACCTGGGGCAGCCATGCCTTAAAAGGACCCGCCCCCTTCCACTCCTGGCTGCTGGGTTCTGTCAAGTACAGCATGCCACTTTTGCTCTGTGTCTTTGTGATACTTGTATTTTCGACTAATTGAAACATTTCTAGACCTTTGTTTAGTTCAGAGATTGCTTGTTTTGTGTTATTGTAATTTCTGTACTTTGTTTTGATAGCTGTATTTAAGTTATGCATTGAAAATCACTCTCTTAAGAGCCTCTTTTTGTTAGATTTTACTTTAACATTCCTTTTAAATAAATAATTACTTTAGTTTTACCATTTTCCATCTTGTTCTGTTACTTCCCCTTTCCCTAGCTGAGCTCGGTTGTAACGCATGGCCCGTATCAAAACAAATATGGCAAATATGGAAAAAAAATAAAGAAAAAAAATATCATAAATAAAAATTATGGATTTCTGCAGAATCAATGAGCAAGGCACTAAACTCTCAAGGCACAAGGAGGGAGTGGTGACCAGACTGATAGCCCTCTTTTAAGAACATACTGAGATACATATTCTAGCCTTGCCAGGCAAAAACATTGTTAGCAAAGAAGAGGACGTGCAGGCGCTGAGGTGGTTGATGGCTCTGTTGCTGCATTGACAGGGAAGAAAGAGGAGTGGATGTATGAATGGCTTAGAAGTTGAGCCGGAAAAACTAGAGAATCCACTACAAAATTGACACAATATTAAATAAATTGCATTGTAATGGCTGATTGAGTTGCATTTGGGTTCTGATCATGAAAAGGAGATCATTCAGCCAAGCTAAAGCTTGGCCGAAGGCGTTTTACAATGGGCCATCTTTCAGCCTATGGTGGTAATTTCAGGACAAGTGAACTAGAGTTGTAAAACTTAACATCTCAGTAGAGTTTAAAGTATTGTCCATTGTAAATTTGTCCTAGAAAGGTAGTTAGAAAAGGAGTTACAGTCACATCCTTTAACCATGGATGATCTATGGATAACCTAGCCACCCTGTGAAGGAAGCCCATTTCGGCCGCTTGTATCCACGATTTTGTCCTTTCGGTCATTACCCAGAGCTCATGATCATAGGTGAGGGTAGGAACGTAGACTGACCAGTAAATCAAGAGCTTTGCCTTTGGGCTCAGCTCCTTCTTTACCACAAAGGTCCGATACAGTGACCGCATCACTGCGGACACTGCACTAATCCGCCTGTCAATCTCACACTTCATCCGTCCCTCACTGGTGAACAAGACCCCGATATACTTGAACTCTTCCACTTGAGGCAGAGACTCCCCACCCACCCAAAGAGGGCAAGCCACTTTTTTTCGGTCGAGAACCATGGCCTCAGATTTGGAGGAGCTGATTCTCATCCCAGCCGCTTCATACTCAGCCAGTGCCTGCTGCAGGTCCTGGCTCAAAGAAGCCATCAGGACAACATCATCCGCAAACAGCAGAAATTGGTTCCTGAACCAAATCCCCTCAGACCCTGACTGTCACTGGTTCTGTTCATTGTATTTACAGGATTGACTGGATTTCTAGGTGCAAAGGGCAGCTCTGGCGGAGTCCAACCGGGAACAGGTCTGACTTACTGTCAACAATGCAAACACAACTCCTGCTCCGGTCATACAGGGACCGAATAGCCCTTAGCAAAGAGCCCCGGACCCCATACTTCTGGAGCACCCCCCAAAGGACACCATGAGATACAAGGTCAAATGTCTCCTCCAGATCCACAAAGCACATGTGGACTGGTTGGGCAAACTCCCATGAACCCTCAAGCACCCGATGAAGAGTATAGAGCTGGTCCAGTGTTCCGTGACCAGGACGAAAACCACACTGCTCCTCCTGAATCCGAGGTTTGACTATCGGACGGATTCTCCTCTCCAGTGCCCTGCAATAGACCTTACCAGGAATGCTGAGGAGTGCGATTCCCCTGTAATTGGAACACACCCTCCAGTACCCCTTATTATACAGAGGGATCACCCCGGTCTGCCAGTGTAGAGGAACCGTCCCCGACTGCCATGCGATGTTGCAGAGGCATGTCGGCCAAGACAGCCCCACAACATCCAGACACTTAAGGTACTCGGGTTTGGATCTCATCCACCCCTGGAGCCTTGCCACTGAGGGGCTTGCCCACCACCTCAGTGACTTCAGCCATGATGATGGGCGTGTCCGTCTCCAGGTCCCCAGTGTCTGCTTCCTCCTTAGAAGATATGACGGCGGGATTGAGGAGATCCTCAAAGTATTCATTCCACCGTCCGGCAACATCCCCAGTCGAGGTCAGCAGCTCTCCGCCCGCACTGTAAACAGTGTTGGTGAAGCACTGCTTCCCCCTCCTGAGGCGTCGAACAGTTTGCCAGAATTTCTTTGAGGCCGTCCGTTAGTCCTCCTTCATGGCCTCCCCGAACTCCTCTCAACCTCGAGTTTTTGCCACCATGACAGCAAGAGCCGCAGCACGCTTGTCCCACCGGTACTCGTCAGCTGCCTCAGGAGTCCCACCAACCAACAAGGCTCAATAGGACGACTCCTTCAGCCTGACGACATCCCTTACTTCCGGTGTCCACCACCGGGTTTGGGGGTTGCCACCTGTGTTTGCTCCCCATTTTGTTGGTTTGCCCTTCCTATGGCATTGTGGAGAAAAAAAAGACCCATAATTTTCCCTCCAAGCAGTCTTGATAGCCTTCCTATTATACATGTGAAAAATGACTTTGCCTCTTGTGTGTTTGTTGATAGGCCACAGTCAGCCCTGAGATGTTCAGTCCAGGCATAAATCCCAGCATCCCAATTGTATTTAGTGTTTAGATTATAGTAAAGCCAGATTCACATTAAGGGTCAACTGTCCCTGTGGAGTTGTGAATTTATTTGACTTTCTCTACATCTCTTTATCACTGGGTCAATAGTAAACACTGCTGCGGCTATCAATTGTGTACAGGAAATGAGCAGATGGTTTTGTATAGATGGATAATGATTTTCATAATGGGAAACAGCCCTTGGACATCTTGACTGCTAGCATATTCTTTAAATATGTTATGCCAACTATGGATGTGCAGAGTATTAATTAGGATTATGTTGTAACCTTTAATGATGATGAACTATACACTGACAATACAAGATATCCAAGATATCCATGATTTAAGCATCAATATCTGTAATCTATTTTATTATACTGTATCATTTGAGGTTTGAAAATATTATGTTCAAATAAATAAGGATTAGTGATAGACAAATGCATCCTTTGGTCGATTTATCGGGCCAACATTTGCACTTTTTAGGGTATTGGCCTTAAATCTCCGGTACAAATATTTTATTTTGGCTGACATGTGACAAGTGCTAACAGATAACTCATCACAAAACATGACTATACAGCTTTGTCATACAATTGTAATAAAAAGGGCTGTGGGTGAGTCTGCAGTAAATTTAAATTAGACGATTTGGGGAAATAATAAAAGCTGCCCTACATATAGGCTGAAAAATATCTGCAGAGCTATTAGGCCATCATATTCTAAACAACTGGTATCGGCCTTGAAAAACCAACATCGGTTAAAAAATACATTAAAAGATTGCAATAATATGGTGATATGCAATATGGCTGTAAAGAACTGCATCATATTTTCTAAAATCATGCAACCCTAACAAAAACATGTCAAAGTATGAGGCTAGTCAACTGTTGTTACCGCAAATTAATGAAGGGATAACCCTACTTTTTTGTCAATCGTAACACAGGTGTAAAATCGTAAACTTTCTGCTGAAAAAAATTCAAAACACTAAACTTTCAAATTGTAACATGCCATTCCAGACATGCAACACAACAAAGATTGCTACTTATTCCAGTCACACTTCTCTTTACAGGCACAAGTGCTTAGGCAGCACATGAATTATGAAAGTCCATCAATATGCAGCATCTTATCCCTACTCTATTCTTCCAACTGTCAGTGCTGTAAGTGCGGAGGGATTCTCTTTGGTCCACGAGGGCCTGTATCCTTGGAAGAATCTCTTGTCGGCTCTCATGTTGGGACATTTCCAATTCTAGAGTCCACTTATGTTGAATCTGCGCAGCCTGCAGGCACTTCAAGTAAAATCCAATCTTACTGAGAGTGTTTCATTGGGGAGCAAAGATTTGATATGGCTTGCATCCTTTTGGCCATCTTGTTTTGCCAGTCAGAAAGCTTGGCCTGACAGCCTGGAGCAAACTGATTGAAATGTTTTTTGATGGTTCAATAGCAAAATTCTTACTTGTAAGTGTATGCTCTCAGATCTACTAAAAGGCATTGTCAAAATATAGAGTAACATATAAGCAACATCAACACCTATTGGCATCAGTGTGCACCACCACAATAACACATAGATCAATCGCTATTTCAAGACAGCAATTTTTGAAGTGTTAAAATGTCCTCTACAAGCTACAAAATATCCTATTCTGGATAAAAGATTACTAACCCTGTAGATCTGTAAATCTTTTGGGAAATTCAATTCTAATTACTTAAATGACTTTTGGGGTACTTGTAACTTTGTCAAAATGGCTAAATGGGTACATAAATACTCAACACCTTAAGTCTCTTAAACAATCACAAGTCATTAAAGAGGGAGTATTATACAAAAATAGACTTTTTAGAGCTTTTACCATATTGTAACATTGTTATCTCATCAAAAATATTTCTGTCTTTTCAGGAATGTTTTTGATGAGGGAACAATTTTGATTCCTCAATGTTTGAGTAATTTAGCCATCTCTCACGGGACCTTTCAAACCCTCCTTATGGTAGCAGTAGGATTTTGTCCAATGCTCAACTCATATGCCTATGTCACCCATGCTCCCGCATAGCAACTTTCCATAAATACAAAAACATGATACAAGACAATGCACAACAACTTCACAAACCTGGTACAATGTGCCGTAGTTTCATTTGTGGAATGCATGCTGATTAGAATGTGACAGCACATTAGAGTAACTTAGTATGGAGAAAGGGAAACCAATACTTACACTTCCAACAAAACAAATCTCATTGCATCTTTTTGTCTAAGAAATGTTTGGAAGGTCTATGTGGTTTTCCTGTGTTGTGTAAAGTGACAGCCATCTGCCGACAGGATGTTGTGAGAGGAGCAGGACTGGTAATGGTCCGGAAAAACCCCAGTTACAAGCTTAAGTGGGGACATTATCGCTCTGGGAACTGAAGCTGACATCATCTGCCTCCTCCACTCGGCACCAGTCTACATTGTTTACTTGACAAGTGCCACTCAAAACGTATTATATAAAAATATATATAAATATAAAATACAAAATACATAAATAATATGTATATAAAGTATTTTCTGTGGACCAGATTATCTGGTACGGGAATACAGTACAAGTAAAAATGGGATTGCCAGAAAAGTGTAGATCAGGAGTGTCAAAACTTTTTTTTCACTAAGGGCCACATATGGAAACAAATTTGTAGTGGAGGGCATGAGACAATATAGCTAGTCTTTCAGATGCACTTTACATAGGTTTGACAGAGCCATAATAGCTATAATAAGGCTTGGAACACTATTCTGAATCTCAATACAATGTGATGTTATTGGGGTTATATTTGTAGAAATGCTTTCATTTGCAGTAAAAATACTGCCTATAAACAATTAGGCCAATACAGCAGAAGGTCTACCCTGGTGTAGATAGAATTGTAGATTGTCAGTCAGCTGTTTACTAGTTCATTGATTGTTACATTTTACCAAGAAATAAACAAAAATAAATTAATTTAAGCCAGATACAAACAATGTCCATACTAAAAAAAGGTTTGATAATAATAATAATAATAAAAAGGGGACAATATAATGTTGCAATGGCAATTGTATCATAAGGTCTTTTAGAAGTTCTGATAAAAATCAAGATCATTCTAAAACTTTTCACAAGGTCCAACAACTTGACACCTGTTCAATTGTGTATTTTTTTTTTTTTTTTACCAGTTTAGTATTGATTAGTGTTGAATTTGTTCCTCCCCACCACTAATATGTGATATAAAGAGTTTTTAACTGTCTAAAATGTTCAAGTCAACAATGCACCGATTGTCTGGGAGGCTTTATAGTGTGTATAGAACTTACTTGATGTCAAGATCAGCAGCCCCACAAAATACAACCCCGATGACAATGATGGTGCCCGTGGGAACTTTCGGGATATGAGGAATACCGTTTTCCGATAAGCCTAATAATAAGAAATTGAGAGTTAAAAATCTCCAATAGAAAGCTAAAAAAAATATATATATATAATGTACTTTTTACCAGTTTATAGTCACTGTTTGGCAATGTGAGCATTTACTCAGCATCAAACATGGATTCAAGTAAGCATAAATCACAACTAAAGTTGCTATAATGATATAATGTCTGCATTTAAGACCAAGAAATTGTGCAATAAATATGCAAACTGATTGGAGTTCCATTTGTCATATTTTTTTGTAATCACTATGAAAAAAATCTTGGGATCGGTTGAGGAATATTTTTAAATACAATGTACTATGAAAAAATTCTTGCCAACTCATATTTTCAATACTTTACAGCACATTTTTACATAATTCAATGCAATTTCTGACACTTACCCCAACCCAACATCTTCTGACATCTGAACATAAGACCAATTTCAAACAGCAAGTAAGCAGTCAACTCTATCAAATGTGCCTATTTTTAACCTCACTGTACAAAGCCTCCAAAACTGACTGCATTGCAAGCTCTGCGCAACTCACGCTTGGATCTGAATAACGATCAGAGCCAGAGCCAATAGAGGAATACACTGCCACGGGGAGGTAACGAGCAGCAGGAATCATGGGAGCACTCCTGCCAGGCTCCCCAGCTCCTTTGGGTGGGGGGTGCAGCCAATAAGACTTTTACACACCCCGCGTATGTTGTTCACTCTACCTACCTCCATGCGAGATGACAGGGGAGCTAGAACAGAAGCTGAGCCCACACTGCGGATAGAGAGATGACTGAGACCCTGAGATGCCAAGTTAATGTATAGAATGAAAATGAGTCACTGGTTCCCTTTCTCTCCCTGAATGAGGCCTGCTAGAGCATGATGTTCTTCCTCCCACACATGTACGCATTGCTACTGCTTTTTGCAATTTGTTGTATTGGCCTTGCATTGCTTAGACAGAAGCAAGCATCTTGCAAGATGGTTAAGGGAGTTGGTGAAGTGTGAATAAGTAAAGGGCACGTTTCTATTTTACATTAATGTCACTGAGTAAGCATGGGTTTTGTAAGTGCGATTGTGCTGGCCTATTCTGTTTAGGCATATTATGTAAAAGAAATGGGTTTATAGTTATACTGTATATATTGTAATGTAGGGCTGGGCAATTAATCACGAGATTGTGAATAAGTCATGTCTAATTGTCAATGCCACGGTTGGGTTTTTTAATAGACAGGTCCATAGCCAATCTTCTGTCCATAAAAGCATGAGTTTGGAGCAGAATTCATACATAGATATATAGATAAATAAAATCATCTTTTTGAAAAGACTTAATAAAATCAAATCGTAGAGTAGCATAAATTTGGCAGCTTGTGTATTTTCTATTTTATGAAAAAAATATGCCTTTCAATCTTAATTTCTTGAATATAAACTGGTCAGACTTTCAATCAATGCGATTTAATCCAAAATAGTAAAATTTACTTCTCCAAAATCTAAACTCTGCTTCAAACATACATACCTTTATTGACAATGGATTGGCTGTAGAACTCTCCATTAAAAAGACCTAAGCTGCCAAATGGCGATTTGAAACAAATTTACCTAAATGTTATTAAAATTTGACTAGTGCACAGCCCCATCTGGAAACAAAAATAGCCGTTGCTGTAGTCAATGCTGGTTTGCAACACCTTATACCTACTCATTCTTCCAACTGTCAGTGCTGTATGTGCCAAAATTTGAGCAATGAAATGCCAAGAGTGAGTGTGGTGCATGGGAAACACACTTCAAAAACATGGAGGAGCAGTTAATTCATTTCAAAAGGTGTACCAACAGCAGTTGGAGTACAAGAGACATAAATTAAACCAAGTTCTAAGCAAAAATGTGCATCAATGTGGAACCCAGCTTTTGAAAAAATAAATGTTATGGTTTATGGTTTGTTATGTGTCCATTTGTAAATTGGTAGGAGTGGCAAAAACAGAGAATGCATTTATAAACAGTTTTAAATACTGAAATTTGGTGTATTAGTTTCAAGTTTTGTATCATCCAAGACTTTGTAGAGGACAATTAACAAGCCCTTGGTCTTGCAGATTTTTAAACGGGGCTGTGAGTCAATTATAAGAGTCTGTCCACGAATATTTTAGATGATGTGATGATTCCCCGCTAGTCAAAAAGACCACCCTAGTTCAGGCATACTTCATCTATATGCAGAATCTAGTATGAAGGCATTACATCGTATTAAATTCGATCTATCCAAGCTGTGTGTGCCATTCATCGTCGTGCAAAGCCTTTTAGTGATTCTTTATTGCTGGGGTCGTTTTGATGCAAATAGCATCAGTTTTAGTATTGTCCGAGATTTACAGCGCTCCCTATTACATCTAGACTGCTGCTCCCACTCAAATGATGATAACGTTAGAACGATGTAATGACAGTTTAGGCGCAGTGCCAGTAAACAAACACACACACAAACACACACACACGAGATGTCGAGGATCATGTTTGGTCTTTTCCATTTAGCATTTGTAGTATCGTGTGTGAATGATTGAAGGGTTTAAGATGAACTATTAAACGGGGGCGTAATATCGTAGGATGCTGTTGTTTTGGAAGGGCGGGGAGATGCCCACGACCACGCAGCTTCCCTTCTCAACCCACTACTGTCCTCTCTCCGAGCAATTGTCACTTGTTACCTTGCGTTTTCGGCTCTCTGCTGACCCACTCCACACGAAACATTGATAAATAACCCTTAGGTTCTGCTTCCAGTTGTCCACTTTGAAACTGTTGACATGGGGGCAGCCCGCGGGACTCATGGTAGTCACAGCATCCGGCTTTGGTCCCCCTCAAGGCGGCGAAACCTGCTCCAATTCCTCGGCACGGGACACGCCAGCTTGGTTATCCACCGACAGCTAACTGGTCATGTTCGGGGCTGCAGCAGCGTTACTCATACGCAGTGTCCAAAAATAACGCATTTCCCAGTCATTTCCGAGTCAGAAAATAAAAAATAAGTGAGTCCCGATATGTCATACAAGCGCAGTTCCTGTACAATCGTAGTATTACATGTTAGCAGATTGGCTAAAGTTGGTTAGCATTGGAATTTCAACAGTAGCTTTACCACGGTGTACCACTTAGGCCCGCCTCCTCGCATGAATCTGACCAATGGCAAGAATAAGCTGCGTTTGATTGATAGTTGGCACATTCCTTCGAGTCCCGCCCTTTTGGATCATGTGCTGGGTCGTGATTGGTTCGTTTACCGCGTACCACATCCGCCTCCAAGAAGATGCTCATTGGCTAAAGGATAAATCAGTTCTATCACATCAATCAAGAGAAGTACATTAATAATACAATAAAGCTACAATAACTTAACAACAGCAAACTCAACAAATTAAATAAAGGATAATTTTACATTTCGTCAAAAATCCCCAAAACAGTGCATTATTCTTAAACAATTTATTATATAACAGATCCACAATCGCACAGCTCAAGCTCCCAGACGGCATGAGTTTTAAGTTTCACAAGCCTGTCAAAACGGTTTTCTGTACAGTGCTCAAGCGACCTCTAGTGGATCCGACCTAAAAAAAACAAAAAAACAAAATCTGCAAAAAAGGGAAAAACCAAGAACGTTACAGTCAATGCACCAGGTCGTGAACACTTTTCTATTGTGTACAGCAAATTAAGGAAGGACATGTTTGTGTGTACAGATCTGATATCTACAAAAGTCGGAAAAAATTATCTTTGTGGATTTTACAATTCATCAAAAATATTTTGGGTTTTTAACTTCCTCCTCAACAGAATCACCTCACATATGTAATGCCCTCGTAACGGCCATCATGCAGCGGACCCTAAACAAACAGTGAAAATATTCACACATAGTTCAGAACAAATAAGTCCAGTTTTTATTGATGAGTGAATTTTGTAAATGGTGGCGCTCCAATCAGGACAAGATAAATAAAACTGTTTTTTTGTTATCCTTAAGACACTGAAGAAAGAATAACATCATCATTCCACACACTTAGAATTCCTTGTCCAATGTCCTTTATGTAATAGAATGTTTGTTTTTTCTCTTTATAAAAATTCCAAATCATCCCGGGAAGAACATGTTGGGTGGCTGCAGCGTTCTGTCCCAGTCCAAGGCCCCTCAAGAGTAACTTGATGTTTTGCTACCGACGTCGTCCTCCTGTGATCCCATACTCTGCAAAAGAATGTAGAGGTAATGTTAAAAAAATACAAGTAAACTCAATTCTCAGATCTAAATGTTTAAGAGCCACTACTGGATTTCTTTTCATATATTTCAACAAAATTTGTCTTGACCCAGTACAGATATATTGTATAAGCTCTTCTTGAGGTCCAAATAAATCAGCTGGATTAAATCTGCATCTAATTATAAAGCGTTTTATTGCTGCTAACACGCTAATTGCTCTGCTCGCTTCTCCGTAAGGTGTGAACTGTGTTTATAAACTCACCACGGAAAACAATTAGGATAATTGGAATGTATGAGGTAGGGAAAGGAATGACTTTGGGCCACTGATTTGTTAAAAATGTGAAAAACAGAACTAGTTCATTTTAAAGACCAGAAAAATCTGATACACTATCTTAAAAAAATCATAAATGTGTCAAATGTGTATAATGTGTCATGTCATAAATAAAGCGTCTCACCTTTTGCACAAATTGTGGATTTACTGTAATTTCTTGATCCATAGATTTTAACTTCTCATCCAGTTCTATACATTTCAACATCTGAAACGCAGAAAATGCAGTCATTTATTTTCCCCTTGCATAATAAGAAACAAAAGAAACAAAACAAAAAAATCTTAAAAACAGACATGGAGTACCTCTTGGTCAATTTTGTGGAGCATTGCAGGGTTGTTGTATTTTTCAGGGTTATCGTGGAAGCACACCATGCCGTCCTTTTGGTTTATGCTAGCATAAATTTCACCATCTTCGATCTACAAAATATGTAGAAATTTGACAGATTAATATATTTTGAAAATGACTATCTGGTTTGGTGGGATTGTACTCATCAGTCAAATGGCAATTTGTGAAGAAGAGTACAAAACAAAAAGTTAGAAAATACAGAAAGTATCAGTGAGTTCTAAGATGGGATCCCTCTGCCCATATCAACTGTCATCAGTTCCTTTCAAAATGCAGAGAAAATTTAAGGATAAAGGTGAAATGTGTACTCTAATCTGTCATATGTACTTGAATAAATCAGTTATAAATCGACAACCCACCATGTGTAAGACATATTTCTCTGCCTCTTGAGCACCAGACAACTGCACCCGACTAGCCATATCTTGCAAAGACAATGTCAAGAAGGTCTAAAGATAAAAATAAAATCATTAATACATTTCAGGCCAGTGTAGTTTTTCCCATCTGTAGCCCAACCCACCTTGGTTAGCCTCTGTATATTCTTCTTGTAGAGCGAGGAGAGGCATTGTTTGACCAGGCCCGTGTTGTTGTCTCTTGTGAACGTCTCATTGTGTTTGTTGACCAGGTTCCGCAGTTCAGTGGGGTTGTTGGTGCTGTAGACCTGAGCTAACTCGTGGTATGCATTGCTCAAGGGCTAAGGCATTGATGAAAAGGACAGAATAGTGTTGTTAGTACATCCAAAATCTCAATAATCTGTATTCCTTGTATACTTAAAGTTGAAGGCACTTTTGTTTTTTTTTAAAGGCGCTGTACCTGATGTTTGCCTATTAATTTCTGTTCATTTTAAATGGTTTGCAGTGTTCCAAAGTTGTTCCTCACTTTACACATTCCAAGCATCCTAATTTTTCTCATGAATGAGTTTATATGAATTTTTTTCAAACTTTCAGAGGCCAGATCGGAGTTTTGCTCTGACAATAAACCAATTAACTAGCATGCTAACACACACCTCATGATTATCAGACAATGAAATTTTTTCCAGTTAAATGCAAACAGTACTTATTTTGACCTCAAGAACTGTATACACAAAGTATCTGTACTAGGACAATACAAATTCTGATCAAATACAGCGACAAAAAATAAATAGATCAGGTACAGGGCCTTTGATTTATTCTTACCTTTATAAACCTCCCTACTATTTGTGATGTGTATTTAGGCAGCTGCTGCACTTTGCCGTGAAGGATGAGTGACACCAAAATGTACTTCTTGTAGGCTTCCAACATGATGTGGCTCACTGCCATAGCTGGAGTGGTTATTGCCTAGAACAACAAAAAATATGTGATACATAAATAAAGAATAAAGGTTGGATTACACATAAGGATTATGCAAATACCTGTTCATAAAAATACAGTGCTCTTTCAAAGTTTTTGAGGCCTGTGTAGATCATGCCACCGTAGTAGTAGTAACATAAAAAGTGCTTTGCGTCGTAGGCTCCGTTCTCTTTACAGATGTCCATCATATCCAGCTCCAAGAAGGGCAGAGCAGGCTTAAAACACTTTGCTAACAAGCACAACTGCACAGAAACATAGGACTTAGCACTTCACCTCTCAAAAGAGAAAGAAGGAATGATCCTAAATGATGCGACCCTGTAACTACATGGACACATCAAAGTATTCACATACTGTATAGTAGTGTTGACACAATACTAAAATTTCAAATTTGATTTTGTTATGAATTCTGATGCCACAAAGATAATAAAAAAGTACTTTCTTTAGACAACAAAATGTGATTTTATACATTAAATAATGATATTTTCTTTTATATTACCCTCAGCCGTCCAGGTATGTTTCATAGTGGTCCATGGGTGTACACTAGTCGATTTCTTTCTCAACCTTGGGGTCGCAACCCAAAGGTGGGTTGCAGGAGATTTTTGTTGGGTCGTGTCAGTGACTAGTGACTAGTCCAGGGATGGGCAAAGTTTTTGACACACGGGCCACAATGGGTTCTAAAATTTGACAGAGGGGCCGGGCCAGGAGAGATATATATACATACATACACACGTACATACAGTGACACAAATAAGTATTTGAACACACTGATTTTGCAAGTTCTCCCACTTAGAAATCATGGAGGAGTCTGAAATTTTCATCTTAGGTGCCATCTCCACTGTGAGAGACATAATCTAAACAAAAAACCTGGAAATCACATTGTATGATTTTTTAAATAATTTATTTGTATGTTACTGCTGCAAATAAGTATTTGAACACCGGTCTATCAGCTAGAATACTCACCCTCAAAGACCTGTTAGTCCACCTTTAAAAAGTCCACCTCCACGTCACTTATTATCCTAAATTAGAAGCTCCTGTTTGAGGTCGTTAGCTGCATAAAGACACCTGTCCACCCCATACAATCAGTAACACTCCAACTATTAACATGGCCAAGACCAAAGAACTGTCAAAATGTACAAGAGACAAAATTGTAGACCTCCACAAGGCTGGAAAGGGCTACGGGGCAATTGCCAAGCAGCTTGGTGAAAAAAGATCCACTGCTGGAGCAATTATTAGAAAATGGAAGAAGCTAAACATGACTGTCAATCTCCCTCGGACTGGGGCTCCATGCAAGATCTCACCTCGTGGGGTCTCAATGATCCTAAGAAAGGTGAGGAATCAACCCAGAACTACACGGGAGGAGCTGGTCAATGACCTGAAAAGAGCTGGGACCACCACTTCCAAGGTTACTGTTAGTAATACACTAAGACGTCATGGTTTAAAATCATGCATGGCACGGAAGGTTCCCCTGCTTAAACCAGCACATGTCCAGGCCCGTCTTAAGTTTGCGAATGACCATTTAGATGATCCAGAGGAGTCATGGGAGAAAGTCATGTGGTCAGATGAGACCAAAATGGAACTTTTTGGTCTTAATTCCACTCGCCGTGTTTGGAGGAAGAAGATACCACCCAAAGAACATCATCCCTACTGTGAGGCATGGGGGTTGTAGCATCATGCTTTGGGGGTGTTTTTCTGCACTGGACGACTGGACGACTGCACTGTATTAAGGAGAGGATGACCAAGGCCATGTATTGCGAAGGCCATGACCGGGGCCATGTATTGCGAGATTTTGGGGAACAACCTCCTTCCCTCAGTTACAGCACTGAAGATGGGGCGTGGCTGGGTCTTCCAGCATGACAATGACTCGAAGCACACAGCCAGGATAACCAAGGAGTGGCTCCGTAAGAAGCAAGGTTCTGGAGTGGCCTAGCCAATCTACAGACCTAAACCCAATAGAAAATCTTTGGAGGGAGCTCAAACTCCGTGTTTCTGAGCGACAGCCCAGAAAACTGACTGATCTAGAAAAGATCTGTGTGGAGGAGTGGGCCAAAATCCCTCCTGCAATGTGTGCAAACCTGGTGAAAAACTACGGGAAATGTTTGACCTCTGTAATTGCAAACAAAGGCTACTGTACCAAATATTAACATTGATTTTCTCAGGTGTTCAAATACTTACGTCAGCAGAACCACCTCATCATCAATGCAGTGAAGACCAAGGAGATGGTGGTGGACTTCCGCAGACGCCACTCTACTGCCCCCTCAGTGAACATCCAGGGAAGGGACATTGAGACAGTAGACTCATACAAGTACCTGGGTATCTGAACAACAAACTGGACTGGACTCACAACACAGACGCACTGTACAGGAAGGGCCAGAGCAGGCTCTATCTCCTGAGGAGACTCAGGTCTTTTGGAGTGAGAGGGCCACTCCTGAAGACCTTCTATGACTCTGTGGTGGCATCAGCCATCCTGTGCGGTGTGGTCTGTTGGAACAGCAGCATCACAGAGAGGGAGAGGAAGAAGCTGGACAAGGTCATCAAGAAGTCCAGCTCTGTCCTGGGCTGTCCTCTGGACTCAGTGCAGGAGGTGGGGGACAGGAGGGTCCTGGTTAAGGTCATTTCTATGCTGGGCCATGAGTCTCACCCCCTGCAGGACGCTCTGTCTGCCCTGGAGAGCAGCTTCAGTGACAGACTGATTCACCCTCGCTGTGTGAAGGAGAGGTTTTGTAGGTCTTTCCTTCCTGCTGCTGTCAGACTGTACAATGAACACTGTTAACACTGAACATGTGTCATTCAACCACACCTATGTGCAATACATAAGTCACTTTACGAAGATGTTATATTAGAGTCTATTTTTAGTTTATTTTTAAGTCTATTTTTTTTTTTTTTTTACTTTAAGCTATTTATCTATTATCTTGTTTTATTGCATGTACCATTTTCCTTCTGTTCTTTAACTGTGCGGTACAATACTGGAATTTCCCCACTGTGGGACTAATAAAGGCATATCTTATTCTTATTTGCAGCAGTAACATACAAATAAATACAATTTTTTAGATTATGTCTTTCACAGTGGACATGCACCTAAGATGAAGTGGGAGAACTTGCAAAATCAGGGTGTTCAAATACTTATTTGCCTCACTGTACACACACATACACACACACGCACACACACTTATATTACATTAGAGCAGGGGTGTCAAACACAATTTCACCGAGGGCCACAACAGAAAAATGGCTGTCCTCAAAGGGCCAGATGTAAAATAGATGTAACTAGTTTTTGAACTTGTTAATTAACTGTTTCTGTATTTATTACTTATTCAAGTTTCAACTATTGCATATTTATTTGCATAGGTAGGCAACAGAGCATGAATATGCACGGCTCATTGAATACATTGTTTTCCAAATGCATTAAATAAATACAGCAGAAAAACTCAAATTCGGTGATCAACAACTTGTTGAAAAGGTAAATTGAACAAGGTTTACCCTTACCTATTTTAATATAATTTGGTCATGTTCGGCGGGCTGGATTAATTAGCTCAAAGGGCCATGTGTGGCCCCCGGGCCGTACTTTGCCCATGTCTGGACAAGTCTATGGTTCTGATACAGCTCAAGATCATTCTAAAACCATTCAGGAAAGGTTCATTTCTCTCCTATAAATGTGAATTCTTCAGTAGTCATACATTGCTCAAATGAGTATCTAGTTTTGACACTAGTTTCATCAACTAGTATCAGATTTTCAATATTTTTGACAACACTACTGTACAGAGTAATTTGGACTAATTACAGACAACAGAATGAGCACTAAAACATTTGTACATATTTTATGACAATAGCAATACTGTGGTCATTAAACTTGACAATTGGATCAATATCATACCTGACACAGGTCTGCGTGGACTGAGGTAAGCTGGTTTGTGTTCATCTGCATTTTATCTATTGCCTGTTTTAGGATGACTACACCCCTCAAAGGCTGTCAATGGGAGAAAAACAAGTTATTCATCTGCAAAGTCAGACAGCCTGAGGCACAGAGGCACGAGGAGGAGGTCTGAAGTATCAATTCAAAAGCTCTTAAATGCCTATTTTATTAACTAAATCAAGTTATAAACTGGATAATTAGGAGGGGAGCCAAGACACACACACACAAATGAGAGTATTGTGTTGTCACATTACTAAAATTTCAAACTTCAGTACTCAATACGTCAGCACTCAATACTAATTCAGATACCACCACAACAATAATAAAAAAAAACTCTCTTTCTTTAGACTATAGAATGTGATTTTCAACATACTGTCTTTTATCTCATTATGTGGTGTTATATCAATGTAATCGCTCAGTCATCCAGGTATGTCCCATAGTGAGCCATGGGAAAATACTATGTGGTTTTATACTTGTTCTTATGCAGCTCAAGGTCATTCTAATGTGATTCAGAAAATTTTAATTTTTTTAAGCATTGATGCCTGCTCAAACCAATGTCTAGTTTTAGTGTGGATTAGTACCTGATTTTGATAACCATAAAAGAGGCTGGATGTGTTGCTTTAATTTATAAAAAACGTTAGTGCTACATACAGTTTGGCCTGAGGTATAAACTCTCCTGGGTTCTGACTAATTGAAGGCATTGCTTCACAGCCTACAAAAACTGCTATAGGCTGCGTTCACATAGAGATATTTGATGATGTCATAATTCCAGTTGTAGGACAAGGGCCTATAAAGGGCCTTGGGAGATTCAGTTTTTGAAGAAATACCCAAACAATAGGAACAAATGCTGGATCGTATAATTTATTGACATTTTGAGTTGAATGCAATCTTTTTAAATTCTGCAGTCTGACAGTTAAACAGCAAATTCCGCCACAGAATTCTGACCTGTCCTCTAGCTCAAGTTTAAAGGATGGGCATACTAGAATATTGTGTTTTCACGCAAACGCAACCTATCTATAGATTTTTATGAGAAATTAGCACCACTGCCATAGATTTGGGATGGTCTGATATGGATTTTTTTTTTTAAATCAATACCCAATATTTGTCTTGTTGTGGCTGATAACCAATATTTACCAATATTTGCCAATATTTGCTTTTAAAATCCATAAGAAGGACCTAATTTATATTAAGTTATTCATACTTTGTAGCGACATCAAGCTGGGGGTGTTCTACCTGTATGCCTATGGCAGAATGTTCAGCTGTTTCCATGGTGACACAATGCACACATTAGCAATATTGTCTGATTCTCTGAAAACTCAAGAAAAGGATTTACACAACACATTTTCAGGAGCCCGTGATCAGTATGAGGGTTCTTGCTCATATTTAGGAGTTTGATTTTCAATGAAAAAGGTGAGTGACCAACTGAAAAACTGTTGGCTAATGATATTTGAGATGAACTTGTTTAACGGTGCAGATCATCTCACCTGTTGTAGTTCCAAATAAATCAGTCCTTCATGGCAAGTATGTGTTAAAATAAAGCTCAGATTAAAGTCTAACTTACTTAAAAGCTTTAGACAGAGCAGTGCCTACATTAACATCACACTCCCAAGGAATGTTGATGTCATCAGCTGCAAAGTATCAATACTGAAGTTTAAAATTAACCCTTCACTTGTAATTTCAAAATGTATACATCAGGGATATAAACTTTATATTTTTATATTTCTGTTCAAAAACAAATCTGAAGCACGGAAATAATTAGTGCCAAATATCAGCAAAATTTTCAATATCGAGCATATATGGGGAAATCCTGATATTGATGATAACTGATAAACCATCCCTTCCATAGAGATGAACAATGTAAAACAAAATATGATATCATTTGAATGGGAGTGGAATCGTTGTATATAACAAACAAATTACAAGTTAATGAAACAAACAAGTTACTGAACACTACCTGTGAACTAGTGATAGAGGAGAAACAGTGAGTTGTCAAATAAATCTACTGTACCTTTTGAATTGGCTTACCTGTTTCCGCTCGACTAGGGCATTTGTTAACTGGTGGCAGAGACCAGCAACTGAGGCACAGACAACAAAGAGAGAAGACAAGTTCATTTAGCGGTGCAGTTTACCAAGACCTATGATCTACCCTTCTTCCGTCTATAAACATGTCCACTACCCGCCTGAAGAAGATCTGTTGGGCTAATACACCCTTTCCACTTTCTACTAATGACAAGGTGGGAGTTAATAGCCTAATTAGCACAGACATCTTTTGTGTCAATTAGCAGTCAGGCCCTTTTGTTCCGACACCTTGAGAGGAATAGGTGCTTACAAGTGTCTGTTGCATATCTGATGTGCTCCCCGTTGCAGGTACTGATGAAGAGCTGAACTTGGGAGAAGAGTGTCTCAAAGTCCGGGATGTTTGGCATGGAGAACTTGACAAATCTGTGATAAGACAGACAGTTTAATGAGCTTGGTTCTGACAGCTATCTAATTTATAGACATAGAACTAATTTATAGACCTAGAACACAACAAGCGCATTCTTAGAGGCAATATTATACTGGCTAAAGAGAATTTTACTAAAATTTACCAATAGCAACTACCATAAGGCCACTATTATCCATATGAATTATTGACATACAACTAACCTTCTAGAGGGTTTTCTACATGATATTATCAATTTAGATACAAGAGGACTAAACCAGTTTCTGGTGGATTTATAAAATATTGCCCAATTATTGCGAATGAGAATATTGAGACTGTCGATCCCTATTAGACACACAGTTAGTTTAGACAGTCACTGAACAGGAGAACTTACAGCACAGCCAGGACCCCTAAGGAGTGCTCCTGGATGTCCAAGGCCCCCAGCACTGTGTCCAGGTGGGATAGGTTTTTGGCCAGCAGCTCCCCACTCTTGTTGATTAGCTCACACAGCTGAGTCATCTGACCTGAGCACAGACATCAGACAACATTTAGCTTTTTTAACACTTCTGTACAGTCATTATTTATCTGCATGAACTGTCCATAAAATCAGAAATTATGGCGCTGCAAGATCAATCGCACTGGAATCGAAATTGCAATTTGAATGGACACAATTAGCAAATTGCAAAGGTTGAGATTTTTTAAGTAACATCATTTCTTCCACAAACAATAAAATGCATCAGTATTCTGTATAAAAAGAGCTAACCCTGTAATTTAGCTTCGTACAAACTTACATGTAATTCTTGCATTAGTTTGTCACTACATGTTTCAATCTTTTTGTCGATTCTTCTGGCCATGTTTATAATGTGAACTTTGAACAGCATCTCATTATTAAAACATAAATCACAAATTGAATCACAATTGCAATGCAATATTTCCCCCACTTTTGCCTGAAAAAGAAATTGTCTATTTTTTTCCTCAAAAAATTTGAATTTTAGTTTTTTCTCCCTCTCCACTAAATGTTCACCAAACTACAGAAAATGGTCAAACCTTAAAAGATTGTATTTGGTGATCATATTTAATCCATTGGGGACATATTTTACGAATGAGATAAAACAAACTATTGCATTAAAGCCCTTAATTGATTTTTTGCCCATCTCTAGTCCTGGCTTACTCCACATGTGTCAAAGCTAACTACTTAAGGTTATTTTCTGATCTATGTTATAATAGAATTTCTTACTCAAAATCATACCTGGAGTTTTGTGTTGTTTCTTTCACACGTGTTTAACACACAAACCTTGCATATTTCGGCTGAGTGTACTTTTAGCAGCACTGTGGTTGAATGTCTAGCACTCATCCTTCAGAGCAATAAGGTTTTGGTGGAGTTTGCAAGTTCTCCGTGTGTCTGGGTGAGTTTCCTCCAGGCACTCCAGTTTCCCCCATCCCAAAACAACACAAAACATGCACCATAAATCCTCCAGCTAAGGTAGTCCTGACCAAATCAAGCAACAAGATCATGGAGATGGGTCTCCAAGACAGAACAAACAGTGGTTCTCACTATTCCTAAGGAGATGCCCCAGCAGCACTGAAGGATGGGCAGACAACAAATTTCCCTATGGGGACAATAATGTGTACTTTAACCTTAAGTTACACCTTGTGATGGCATGTGTTAATACAGAAGTGCTCCACTGTGTTTTAAACTCCATACACCTTCACCGGAATCATTTGAATAATCCCAGCCCTGGACTTGCCTATATCTACTCAGCTAAAGGTAAAAGGTAGCCATGAGCTTGAAAACTAACACAACAGCAGAGCATTTAGAGCTTTGGAGATGTAGACAGACTAATAAACTTGGATTACTCAAACAACAATAGAATATGGTTTAAAGCTCACAAGAGTCAATTTTGAGTAATATGGGACCTTTAAATTCTGGTTGTGACACGGTTAGTATTAAAACCCACTGATCAAGATATGTGTTCTACGCCTACATTAATATCCTATTCAGATAGCAAAAAATGTATAAATGATCCAATTTGCCATTCATAATACAAACCGTTTAATAAGTCTAACTACATTTATCAGAGCAAAAAAACAACACACAAATTATTACAATAATGCAGAATGAAGAACAGTGGTCGTTAAAAACAGTTGTAAGTGCAAACGGTTGCTTATAATTCGCTCGATCAACTGTCCTGTCAAGGCCTTGCAACAGTGGAACGGCCGGCGAGATAGACAGGCACATTTAAACCAATCAGATTCACGTATTCAGTCCGTCAGCCAATCGTGTGAGGCTGAGGCGGGACTACCGGCAGCCAGTCCCCAGAAATAATTTTCCAGATGAAAAACAAAAAGTGTAATTTTTAAGTACTGTCACATTCACCTTACACTGCGGGGTAATCGTAGACTATATTGGAGTAAAATGCATCATGTAGCGGTACTTTAGACAACTCTCAAAGTCTAATATAGTCATTTTCGGTGTATGTTTACATGATAAAGCAAAAGAGGGCTTTGGCCAGTTAGGCTGCCTAGCTATCGGCAAGGCACTGGATAGCATAAGCTAGCTCTCCGGCTAATACTTCCCTTTCGAACAAGTTTGCCGTGTCTACCTTGTGCTGAGAGCTGCCGCACATTGTTCACAAACTGCTCCAAGGCTGAAGCCATTATTTCCAGGGTCCAAGGTGGAGGTGATGAGCACTGTTTTTCATTCAAACGTCAGAAACTCCTCCGTCCGGACTGAGACTGGGGGCCACACAGCCGCCACTGGGGCACAGGTACCGCGAGAACTTACACACGGAGAGACTACTAGAACGAGATTTCCACGGCAACGGCTGGATCCTTAAAGAGACAATCTACTGGAGCGAGACGTCATGTTTTTGTTTACGAACACATAAAAACATTAAAAAAAAAATTAAAAAAAAAATCTCATAAATGCATTAGTGCTTCCACAAAGGATTATTTTAAATTACAGTAAGAAAATAGAAAGGAGGGAAAGAAGTGACGCGCTAAACAAATATCTACTAAAATAGTGGAACATTATCTCCTCTTTTAATAGATAAGAATACGTATATTTTACAACAGAATGTAGACAGCAGTGGTGGAAGAAGTACTCAATTTTGTTACTTAAATAAAAGTGCCACATGAAAAGTAAAAGTATCAAAGAAAATCTGCTTAGATAGATTTAAAAGTGCACTTACGACTACAAAGGAAACGTATTTCCCACAGATTTTGAGATCTAATAAATGCTGAATTTTGTTCAACAGAAAAAAATAATCATTTTTTCCTAGCTGTTTTTATGTGTATATTTTTGTTTGCTCAAATTATAAACGTGTTAAAAAAAATAAAGCTTCAGCCTTTCGGTAGGTCTCAAACAATAATAAAAATACTTTTACTTTCAGTCCTGCTCATAATTGTAGTGGAGTGGAAAGTAAAGATGCCTGCTCTCAAATGTAGTGAAGTAAAAGCAAAAAAAAAACAACAAAAAAAACATTTAACATTTATTTTAGTAAGGTACATATAGCAAAAATTTGTACTTAAGTGCAGTACTGCTTTTCTCAGTACTACTTTTACTTTGTTACATTCCACCACTGGCAGACAGGCGGAAGTTTATGTAACCGGTTCATATATATGTATAATTACACAAAATGCCGCTTTTGTTTATCACAGTTTTGTTCATACATGGTGTTTAATTTTTTGTGCAGCCTTGGTCCTCCAGCCGCTTCTTCTGTGTTTGACTTTCTTCTTCGTGTGTCCTTCGCCTTGCTCCTGGTATAAATTCGGGGTTTGACTCCCGCCTCTTCCCTTTGCGGACCAGTGTTGGGAAGAGTGTGGGCTGGACAGACGTGTAGCGGCACATGATCATAAAGTTTTGTACTTTTGTGGAACAGATTAAAGGTGATTGTCTCCAAAGGTTCCCGCGGTGTCTTGTGGCTCCTTAGGACCTTGCAGCACAATGCAGAAGTCCACCGGTTACATTTATGCTTTATATATCGTAAATAATTCTTTATCATTAGATGCTTTAATTCCGCAGGCCTATGTGTATGGAGAATTATTGACTGAATAAATAAATATGTTACTAAATAAAGTATATATCTGCTCAAATCAAAATTCATTTTTACAAAAACATTTTGAAATATGTTTTTGCACACCTTGCTGTATTTTAAATTTTAGTGGCACAGTGGTTAGGGCATTTGCCCACCGACCGAAGGGTCGACAGCAGGTTGATCCCAGTTCTTGCTATATTTGTGTTCTTGAGTAAGACACTTAACCCATCCGGATGTGGCTTGCATCTGAGTGATTCATGACACGGGGCTGATGCTGGCACATATAGGCAGTTTCACACTTTCATCAGTCTGGGCACCTCTACAGAAGCAGCTACCTCCATAAGTGTGGAGGGAAAGAATCATGAATACAGTCAGTGTGATTTTAGAGGCTTGTCAAGCTTACCTTTCATCCTTTCATATTTGTAATATATTCCCAGACAAACTTTAACAAGATATACTGCAAGAAGAACACACGTATTCTTTATTTAATTGTATTTTTAGAGCCAGGCAGACATACACGATCAAAGCGACACACTTTATGCCATTAACAGTCAATGAAAGGCACTTTGGTTTAGTAGTGGTGAGTTATCAGCAGAGATAGCAATTACGTGAAGAGGCCTACACTTTAGTAAATTATATTTGTCACCATCATTTTAGCCTAATTTTCTCAATTTGTGTTATATGGGCTAGGCTTTTTTTAAAGTCTTTGATAACTTTTCCAACTGTGACTAAAGCTGAAAGTGAGCTTTATGCATATCTATTTGTGTCACGATTGTTCGTAATTATATTCAGCAAGGTCAGTATTTTTTATTTGTAATTGCTTATTAGGTTTTCCTACCCATCTCTATCTAATTAACTCACCATTACTACTGTATTATTACACCTCACGGTGTATAATATAAACATACAGCTGACAGTTTGTCCATGTGCATAGTACAGAGAAACCCTCCCGTCCCGTAGATGATCTTTGTCGGGCAGCAGCACAGATTATTCTCCCTGTGCTGGTGCTGTTTTCTTTGGGGTTGCTGAAGTGGCATTTCCCCGTGTTTTTGCTTGCCTTATAAGCGCAGCCCTGCAAATCTGCTACAAGCTGTAACAGAATACACTGACTGACCAATGCTATGTGGAGTGTGGCGTACATTGTCGCTCCTGGCATGTGGCACTTTTGACCCGTCACTAGCCTGTTGTGCTAAAGTTAGCCCCGTTCTGTTAGCTCCAGCTGACTGCAGGCTAGTACATGGCTGTGAGACACAACTAGCAAAACCGAACCATTTAGTGTGGACAAACTTTTTAATGAGAGAACACTTTTTGGAGCATCCATCCACGTATGCAAGCGGACATCAACGCGTGCACCCATCCACTGCTGTTCGGTCGGCTTTATAACGTCAGTGCACTCCTATCTGACCTGTGCGATGTTGCTTTCTACTACACGCCTACTCGGAAGTTTTCTCCGTGATCCTTGTAAGAGGATTTGCGTAAACATGTCTTCCACCTCCGCCGCATCGAGCAAGAAGAAGAGACTGCGGGTCTTGGTTGACATGGATGGTGTACTCGCTGACTTCGAGGGGGGGTTCTTGAAAAAGTACCGCGCCCGATATCCAGACGAGCCCTACATCTCCCTGGAGGAGCGGAGAGGCTTCTGGGTGTCCTCGCAGTACGGTCAGCTCCGGAGTGACCTAAGCGTAAGTGCGGTTTCCGTGCCAGCGCATTGATCGTGTTATATGTGTGCGTAATATGTGTGCGCGTAACAAGGTGAAAGACGGATTTTACGCACGCAATGATCGCGCCAGTTCATTAATATCGGGTTTAAAGGCTAGCTGCAGCTTTCAGTTTACATGTATTTGAATGGAGAGAGGATCACGGAACCAGCTGTCACTAAAAATACGCATTAATTCAACAATCTATTTAACTGCTGTGTGGAGTGTTTTGGTTAAATCGTATGATAAGAACTTTTATTTGTCACGCAGTGGGGACATTCTAGTATTGCAACGGAAAGTTCAAAGACAGCAGGAAAATAGTAAATTAGGAAGTATGCAATAAAAAAAATCAATATCTAGGTCTAGGACACATGTCAAACTCAAGGCCCGGGGACCAAATGCGGCCCGCCACGTCATTTTATGTGGCCCGTGAGAAGGTAAATTAAGGCTTGACTGTCATTTTAAAATAAGTCTGTACTGCTTTAATGTTTGCATCGACAATAAATTCATGAGATTTTCCCGACAAGTGACACTGAGAAATATTTGCAAATAATCATGCCAAATTGTTCAGGAAGAGGAAAATTGTCGGTGTGGAAGGCAGTTTCAAGAAAGGTGCTAAAGGTGAATACAAGTTTGTTCTTTAAGGAGAAAATCTGTATGTTTATTGTGTTATGAGGCGAGGTCGGTACAATCTACGTCGACATTTTGACACCAAACATGGAGCTAAGTATGAAAAAGTTAGTCTGCAAGAAAAACTACAAATTGTCCAATAATTAAAAGGCTGTTTTTGAATCAGTGCTGAAGGCTCTGACCAGATACACACTTTTAAAAATGTCAGTTTATCAGAAAATACACAGTTACACAGACACGTAATATTTGCAACTTGAATAAGTAATAAATACAGAAACACTTATTTAACAAGTTTAAAAGTAGTTACATTTATTTTACATGACATTTGTTCACATTTAGTGACATTATCATGCCACAGTCACATCTGGCCTTTGATGGTGGCCATTTTGCTGATGTGGCCCTCGGTTAAAATGAGTTTGTCACCTCTGGTCTAGGATATCATTAGAGGTACTTTTAATAGGCCTAGAGTTAAAAAAAAAAAAAAAAGGTTATGACAGGTTTTTATGTTTTTCTAATTATGACTTTTTTGGTGGGATAGTACCTGTGCTAAATATTTATTATAGTAAAAAGTTGAGAAGAAGAGCACAAAAATACAGAAATACCTCTACCAATGTTACCAACATGGAAAATTCTATACAAAATGCAGGGGCTATTTATGCTTAAGGAAGGCATTTTCCCAACTGTTTAAACCTTCATTTAACAAAATTAATGTGTTGTCATTTATATCAAATTATTATTATTATTATTATTACTTCTACTTATATCAAATTATTATTAAATAGTATTATGTTATATTTTAGTTAAATATTACACACATCTTAGTCTTTACATATACTATTTTATTTACAGTTCATTGTCACATCCAACATACTGTACTTTGCCATTCAAAGCCAAGTGTGTACTCTAACAACAGTGTCCTTTCACTTTTTCTTGCCTGTGTGGTTTCTAAATGTGTGCGTGCGTGTGTGCGCGCGTGCGTGTGTATGTATGTATCCTTTTGTGTGTTTTGCTTTCAGGACAAAGCCATTAGTATTTGGGAGTCCAAGGACTTTTTCTTAGAGCTGGAGCCATTGCCTGGTGGAGTGGAGGCAGTCAAGGAAATGGCCAAGATGGATAAGTATGTGGGTCTATTATGGAGGTTCTCTGATGACTTTAAACTAATGGGTTGGGATGCGATTGACAAGAACATATTACATGGGTTCTGTTCGGATGAGTCAACGTGAATAAAAGAAACAGGAAGAAGCAGAAGTAGGCAGGTGATCCAATTATTGAGAGTATATTTTATATTGCTGGGTTTCAGCAATACAAAAATCCTGTAAATCATTAATATTTGACACAAATTGGCTGCAGCTAAAATGAATAATGTTGTAATACAATGAGTTCGTGGGTCTAGTCACCTGCTAGTCTCATGGAGATGTTATTGCTTTGCCTGGAATGTTCCACTGTATTGCATTAAACAGTATTATATTGCAATGATTATCTATTGCGAATGAGTACTTTCAAAATTTGTATTTGAGTAGGTTCACCTCTCCACAGATGGGAACTAACTTGGCCTGTTGGTATCACTTTTTTCCAGAGTATTTCCATACTTTTTAACATTATAGACAAATATCATATTCACGGAGACTAGGAGGTGTAACTGTTTTGAAAATGAACTCTCTTGTATGATTGGACATTAGGGTTTAGTACAGAATTAGTCAGAGTTTACCAGCCCTGCACTGTGGGTTGTGGAGTTCTGAGGTGTGTGTAGCCTATCTGCATACTAGTTATGGGATTTGTATACAAGAAAATCTGAACTTCCAGAATTCACTCACTGAGTTACAGAGGCTGCACTAACACTGATTAATGATTGTCTGAAGGTGGTGGGGTTTAGGTCGTGAGGGTTCAGATCAGAGAGATGCATTTTAGGCTTAAACCAACTGGATTTCAGCAGTAAAACTGCCAACACAAATTAGTGACTCATGTGAAGCTCATTCTGCTTTCTGATTGGATGATTGTCTTGAGAACCAAAACACAAAATAAATGGGACATCAATCTAATGTTTGTTTGTTTTTTTTCTTTAACTAAGAATGAATCACTGTTAGAATTGTTATCAGTAAAAGTTATATTTGAGCTTAAAGCCCTGTAGGGAGCGATGATAAATATTTACCATAGATACTATCCTATCATAATTAGAAAAAAATATGAATATGCAATTTAGATCTTACACTTAGAACTCAACAGGGTTATGTTCTCTCTGTGTGTCTCATTACATGACATTTTAATTATAATACATTTTAATTGTTTTAATTTTATGTCTTTGCAGCACTGATGTCTTTATTTGCACCAGCCCTATCAAGTCCTACAATCACTGCCCCTATGAGAAGGTAACAACCAATACAATATATGACCTGTCTGTTTGAAAACTCTCCACTCTCTCTTGTATAATCATGTCCCTGCTGTATGTGTGTGCTTCTTCAGTATGCGTGGGTGGAGAGACATTTCGGCCACGACTTCTTGGACCAGGTCATCCTAACCAGGGACAAGACACTGGTCTGCGGAGACATCCTCATTGACGACAAACCAGACATTCTAGGTGAGAACACACTGCCCAATGTGCACTAGCTGTTTTAAGAGAGGTGGGGAGAGGGAAAAAAAAGGTGGGAGGAAATAGAGAGGGAAGAGGGGGGGATGGATTGGGGGAGAGAGGGAGAGCAACAGAAAAAAGGGGGATGAGAAGGAGAGAAAAGGAAGAGAGACAGGGAGGGACAGAGAGAGAAAGTGGGTGAGAGAGAGGGAAGGAGAGATGGGAGAGAGAGAAGAAAGGGGGGTAAGAAAATCAGAGAGGTGAAAGAGAGAGAGAGAAGGAGAGAGGAAGGGGAGAAGACAGAAAGAAGGAGGTCAAGAAACACAATGCAAACATTAGGAAACAGAGCCAACTTGAGCATTTATGGTCTTGTTTAGGTGTTTGATTTGAGTGAGACTAATTGAACAGTAGACAGACAGAATGTTGTCTGTTCCCCTTAATTCCTCTTTTTTATTAAGTAAAATCTGTTTTCCCCCAGTAGAAATATATTGTATAAGCAACTCTTAGGGTGAAAATGAGACAGATGTATGTTGTATGCTGACCTTTTCCTCTCTGTGAAACAGGAAGTGCACAGTTAGCATACTAACATTTGTTTGACTGTGACTGTAAACTCTGCTCTGGTCTCTAAGGTTGTTTTCACACTCCCAATAGTTGGGTTGACATAAAAGAGCATTTGCTCTGAGAGCGGCTTGCTTGGGCCGGTGTAAACATGACAGTCGCAATCTGGAAGTCTCGAGTGGTTCCACCCGCACTCTGGAGAGGGGCAAGTGCGGTGTGGACACAGCTGACCTCGGGTCAAACTATGAGGTCCGGGATGACAGTGCAAGTGTTTGGGAATTGGACAAAAATGCGCTCGGATCACTTCTATGAATGGGTGCTGTTGTTTGACGTGTTTGTCTGACGAGGCAATTTGGATCAACTGAATATTATTCTCCAGAAAGACAGGTACGCCTGGGTTTATCTGTGTGTCATTCCAAAAGCTTTTTCTCCTCCACCACCCTGCCTTTTTCGTGTGCACTTTTCCTGGGGTATTTAGCCACAAGTGATAGAAAAGACCACCGTATATAGGGAAAGTAAGCATTAGCATGTGTATTCACAGGATTCTGTATGCTTGAAGCATGTTGTCATCGAAATAAGTTTAGAGAGTCCATCAGCGATCAGAGTAAACTAAGCAGAACTAAATCTAGCGTACACTGGGGTCGCTCCACAGAGCGGTAAATAATTACGATGCTTATATAATTATTAGTGTAATTTTGTTTTCTTGCACAAGGCATGAAAATGTATATCCAACCCTAATGGATTTTTTAAAACATGTAGACTGAAAAGCATTGTGCCATGCTTGACAACATCATAGTTACATTACAGTTACAAGCCACTTTGACAGGCGGGTTTTAATATTGTTTGATTATGTGCGCACATGTCTCACCAGCTGTACGCATACATACACAAGTCGATAACATTCAAATGGCATCATGCAAAATATGTCACAATCAAATAAAAATTGCAATTTGAATTTGTGCAATAATCAAATCGCAAGGCCTGCAATTATTCAGGTAACAGAATGACCACTGCACACAGTAAGACTATCCTGTTTTTTAGTTTAGACCTCTACAAACATATCCTTAAATGCATAGGATTCTTGTATTAGTTCATTAGTTTCAATGTTTTCTCAAATGTTAATACTCCTGGATGTGTTTAAACATTGCACCTTGAACGTACTTTGAATTCACATTCACAATCCCATCACCATTTTTTTTCAAAATAACGCAACTATACATGGTTGTGTCAATCAACACATTCTGAGGGCCCTATAGTTTGAAGAGGGGTATTATGCAAAATCAATGTTTTGGAGCTTTCTACAATGTTACAATGTTCCCTCATCAAAAACATGCCTGAACAGGTTTTAGATGCCATCCATGCATGTTAGAGACATTTAACGATCTCTCACGATTTTCAATAAATATACAAAAGTATAATACAAAACACGTCAATGTCACAAACCTGATGTGCTGTGCAGTAATTTCACTAGCAGAATGCACGAGCGTGAGTGACTTAGTAAAACTACACTGAAACTTATTAAAAATGTAAATCTGTTGTTTTCGCCGAATATAGCATTTTCAAAACAATTAAAACAAGCATCAAAACATGATGATCTAAATGTGTTATTTATGTACATTCAGTTAGCCAGTCCATTGTGTATTTTTGCTTGCTAAAGTGAAGTGACCCTATGACCAAGCAGAACCTTTTAGTGCTGCAGTTTTAAAGAGAAAGTCAATAGACCAGTTACTATTATTAAGCCATTTTAGGTCAGTATTATGATTTACAATGAACAAAATGTTATCTAATGATCTAATGATGTTATAGATTTATATTAAATGTACATTGTTTTCTCATTGCAAACATACCTGGATACAGAAAACAACCCTGTGATGTCATGTGGTAATACAGGAAGTGCTCCACTGTGTTTTTAAACTCAGTGTACTTTCATTAGAATCATTTGGATAATTTTAGCCCTGGAATTATTCATCTCAACTAAACAAGGTAAAAGGTAGCTCCTTAAAAGTACCACTTAATGACATCACAAAGTCGAATAATGTAATAATCCAGAATAATGTGTCAATGAAATAATACAAAACTGTTTTTGATTAGGTAACAACATTCTAACATGGCTTAAAGTTCACAGAAGTAAATTTTGCTTAATATAAGACCTTTAAAACAAAAATATGTCTTCTTTATACAGGTGTAGAGTCAAGCCCGTCATGGGAGCACATCCTGTTTACAGCCTGTCATAACCAGCATCTTGGGGAGAGCTGTCCACAGAGACGTCTCCTCTCCTGGGAGGATGACTGGAGAGCCATTCTGGACAGTAAACGAAAATGACCCCAAAGTCACCCCCAAATCGCCATGGTAAAACTTCAGCAAGATATTATCATTATATCACTATGCTGGAATGGTTGTCATACATTTTTTGACCACAAGAGGGAAGTATAGGACTGTATGTGAAGTAGTACAGACAACACAGCATAATAAAAGACATTTTAAGAGAAAGAGAAAGTTTAAACCTAAATCTAGAAATTGTCCAAGCTAGATATGTTTGTCCAAGCAAGAAACGAATGGTCAAAAGTTTGGACACAGCTTGTCATTCATTGTTTTTTCTTTGTGTGTATGTTTACTTTACTACTTTTTGATTGTAAATATATACTGAAGACATCAAAAATATGTGAAGAAACATGAAATGCAGCAAAGAAAAATGTTAAAGGTGCACTGTTTAACTTTTCTGCAGTGGGGTTTGCCATCTTCTTGTCTCCATGCACATGTTATTTCTTTGCTGAGAATATTCCATATTAAACTGGCATTAAACTTCTATGAAGTCTCTATGAAATCTCTATGAAGACAAGCCAGTGACACTAAGTTACAGGTAAGATCTCTGGAGAGGCAATTCTGCACACAGATTACCAAGATTTTTATTTATTTATTTATTCATCTTTTGCATAAAAATTGTAATTGAATAAATGCAAGATTGTTAAGCTTAATGGCACAATATGGAACATTTCAGAATAGCAATAGTATTTCCATGGAGACAAGAAGATAGCTGCCCCTCCACCTCAAAAGTTACATAGTGCATTTTTAAACAACTAAATATGTTCAAATTTGAATCCTCAAAGTAGCCACTCTTTGCTTTGTGGACAGCGTCGCAAAACCTTGCACTTCTCTCAATCATCTTTAGTCTCTTGAAATGATTTTCACTTCACTGCTGTGCCTCATCAGGGTTCATTACTAGAATGCCAAGTGTGTTTGAAACAGTGGTCAAAGCAAAAGGTGGGTGCGTTGAAGAATCTAAAATATAAAACATGTTGTGAGGTGTTTCACTGTTTTGTTTACTACAGTCCACATGTGCTCATTCATAGTTTTGATGCCTTCAATGAGAATTTTCAATGTAAATAGTCATGAGAAAAAAATTACATGAAAAAGCATGTCCAAACTTTTGTAGTGTATTCATATATTTTAATTCTGTGTTGTTGAATGTGCAATACAAAAATGTTGGGCGACTATATCTGTGGAAAATAGATATGAACATTTGAACACAAAATTTTTATTTACAGGAATAGTGACTCATTTTTGCAAAGTAATTTAAGTAATTAATCTGGTACTTGATGGAATAATTTAATCACTGTGAAAAGTTTGGATTAGCATGCCAAATGATATTATATTCTTATAATATAATATAATATAATATTATACTATAGTATATTGTATTGTATTATATTATATTATATTATCTTTATGTATATTTTTTGTGTATATTTTAAATTAAAGGGAAAATATAGTCACCACTTTTTGATGCACTGTCCCTTTAAGAGATCTCACAGTTTTTGGTGCTTAGTTTTCCATTTTATAGAAAAAAATCCTATGCATTTAATTTGTACAGTTAGGACACATAAGACTGAAGACGCACATACCATACACTGTAAGCATGTTGCCAAAACCACAAGTGTTTTTTCAATACAATACAGACTATATTAGAAAATAAAAATTCTCATATGATTTTAAAATTCTTAGAAATTGTGGAATTAATTTTTGATGAATGCAGTGTGTAGAGAAAATGAGAAACAGAAATCACTAATACAAGATTGCAATGTAAATAGTTTTGATTTGAGTGGGTGTCAATTTTGGTGAAAGTTTTTGCCTTTTCAAGTGATAGTGGCTGTCAACTAGGCTGTGGTGCCTAGTTGAATGTGTTCTGTCACGATAATGCTTTAACAATGTTTTATTCCATTAGTATAAAATATTTAAGCTCTATGGGTTGTGTTCTGTGTTCAGGTTCATAGTAATTAGCATTTAATGATGCACTGTGTAACTTTTCTGAACAAGGGCTTGAAACCTGCTTGTCCCTATAAAGATGTTTTTGCTTTGAATCAGTGCTCCTGCCGACAATAGAAATGACTGTAAGTCCCTCTCTTGACTGGCACACAGGTATGATAAGTTAAGCTAGTGTGTCAAAACTAATATTCACTGTGTGGCTATGAATGGTGAAATGAATCATCTAATCAGAGAGTACAGTAGATAGACATAGCAGGTGTTATTCCATTTCAGTAATTTGAAGTGCAAATTGAACCAGGATGACTGCATTTCCTGCCTTCTCTCCCGCTCATATTTTTCATCCGCAGCCTGCCTCTGCCCCATCTCTACAGCCGCAGCAACAGAAACAACAGCCTCCTCAGCCTCTCTGTCTCCTCCTCTTCAGCGCCACGCCTGTCTGAATTTATATATAGGTGAATATATAGGTAGTCTGAGAGTGTGTGACGTCACCCATAACATTCGACTCCAGCCAAATCATCTTCAACAGCCAGTCAGGAGTGAGGCTGTTAAAGGTACATGGGGGGGCAATCGGGGACATGGAAACTGCTCAACATGACTTAATGCAGCAAAAAATGGGCATTGTCCTGACCAGTAGGGGGCGCAATAGATGCAAGCTGTAGAATATTTGTTAGCCTGGCAAACAGAAAATTATTCTTTCAAAACCAGGGGTAGATACAGGGACCCCAAGGGATAGAGCATTTAGCAGGGTGTCTTCAAAACAACTTATGCATTGCAAGCATCCTTATTGTTCACCGCAGTTTATAATCTTTTCACAACTTTGAGAGGCCAGTGTGGAGTTTTGACAATGTATTTTACTTTTTGGGGTGGATTTATTTTACCTTTGTTTATAATTTATTTAATGCCGTTGTGTTAAATGCAGTTATATTTAAACAACTGTTTTTAAAACCACCTACCCGATTGCTTTTCCATGCACTTGATCAAAGTTTGTCTTGCCCCAGTACAGATATATAACAATATAATATAATAAGCAGTCAGTAATAGTCCGGAGTACATAAGGTTACTTTATGTTCCAAACTACCTTTTTAAATTGAATTAGTCCTGTTTTTCACATTTGAAGACAAATCAAGTACAGTGCCTTTAGCCTTTTTATAACATTTGAGTTATTACTGGTGTCATAAGCCATGAATTGTGTACCATATCTTATACCTTGAGATTATCAGCACAGAGATGAGTCATACACTGCTGTATTCACTATAAAAGATGTTTTTTTTCAGGATTTCATTAAGTCTGTGCATGTATACAATAGACTGGTTAGGTGAAGACTTTTTGTACCCTACGGCTAATTATATGTCATAATGTCTGGGATTTGACATTTGAGCTTGGGCTAGTGGTTTCCCTTTTTTCAGGGATGCACCGATCCAGCTTTTTCAGTTTTGATACCAATGACAATACTTTGGCTTTAATGAAGATCTATGGTGCTTGTGTCTACTATATAGTTATAATCTGTGACAGCTATGGATCTTTATGTTAGAATTTGAACATTTTAAATCACAATATTAATGTAAAACGACAATATTCATGTAAAGAAACAAGTCAGCTGACTTCCACATTAGAAAACTGTGGTGTCCATCGGGAGCTGGCGTCGCTGTAAACGTCATCACACAGAAGCTGTCGGCTCCTCTTATGGATATATATATAATATAGATAGATAGATATAATATCTGCTTCTGAAATGTTGTAAACTGCTAAGTTATTAAAACATTTCGCAGAATCTTGTGTTGTAAATGTGCTTTTTGGACTTAAGTTTGTCTCTGCGATGTCTTTGAACTCTATTTGAAATTTCTGAAAAGTCTATGAAAAAAATGAATGGAAAATTTTATTCTGGAACTGGAGCAGACAGTCACTGTTGGGCTCCATTATAGCCAAAAGAACAGCATTTCTGTGGAAACAAGCAGCAGGAGGCCCTCCAAACAACAACAAACAACAAATATTTAATATACAACCATTCTTAGAGATAAAATAATATAACAATGCAATGACAACAAAGAAAAGGTGCTTTAAATGGTTAAAGGGAAAAAAGCCAACAGTTTTAATATATCCTGCCCAATTATTTTCATTTAGTTTTTGATGGAAGGAGAGGACAGAGTGGTTTCAAAGTGTGATATTGCTTCCAATTCATTGCTATTTTGCTAACAATACAATCTATTATTTGTGTTTCATGCCAAACTGGAAGCAAAGGCCATATTCGTTGTTTCCTATCAATGTTGGTTTATCTGTTTTTCACTGTTTGACTTGCTAACTTCCTGTTGTTTGAATTAATTCTGTTAAGCCCTGAGGTATTTTAGATTAAATTAATTAAATTTAGATCAAGTATAGAATTTCACATCTTTGTTATTGTTACACTGACAACTGCGCGAGGGCACAGTATCTACTTTATCTACTTCTAGAGCAGGCGGAGTTGTTCAGAAGTGACACCGAGGATGAAGAATTCAATGCATTTAGTGATTTGAAGTGAGATTCAGAGTAAACTCGTTAGCTTGTTTTTTATGCTTTAGTTATCTGAATAACTGTCAATATCTTACATTAACATACAAGACTTGTATTCAGTTTGTTCCTATGTGTTACGTTAGTGTGCTGTACTCAGCCTGTTGTTATCTATTTTATTGTTATTATTATAACCTGCCTTTAAAGATAAAATGTCTGTTCTTGGTCTCGGACTTTATAAAATAAATTTCCCCTAAAAATGTGATCTAGTCTAGTGCAGGGGTCTCAAACTCAATTTACCTGGGGGCCGCTGGAGGCAGAGTTTGGGTGAGGCTGGGGCGCATTAGGTTTTCTACACCTGTTAAAAAATGCCAAAAAAAAATACAGTTTGAAGTGCCGTTTGAACGGCACACTTAAGGACTTGCGTAACCTCCGGCAGGACAAGTGCTGTCCCATTTCATGCACCAGACAAATGGGGCCGAAAATGTGTCATGTGTTTCCACGGAGATTCGGAAACTGCAATATCCCACTATATGTACCACTAATCAGTGTTCTCTGGTTTATAGACTATGAATGTAAAAATTATATTGTTACCTCTGTCTCTGTTATTACTTTTCACAAGGTATATTTTGTTAAAGTTATGAAGTAGCTACAATTGAGAAAAAAATCACCTTGAAACTTATATTTGCCTATTGATATTCAATCTAAACAGAAAGAAATGGCTGCGACGATGACATCTTGACTTTTCTTCTATTAAATAATAAATAATTAGAAATATCGTACATAATGTACATATCGTACGCTCAAAGACAGAGACAAAGACAGCGGTGGAAGTGCGGTCCGTGGTGTAGGCCTGTCCCCCTTCAGCAAGATGGCGACACTACACTGAGGAGGACACATTCTCGTAGAAGCTTCAAACTATACTTTGAGGAGTACTTCGAAGGGTACATTCATTATTCGTTGAGATGAGAGCTGATTGGCTGTTCATGGATATGTAGAATCTGAGCAATAACACGTTTGAAGAAAACTTGACATGAGTTAACGTCTTACCTTCTCACGCTCTCTCTCTCTCGTGCTCCCTCTCGCGCTCTCTATCGCTCTTGCTCTCTCCATCCTTCTCGCGCTCTTTCTCTCTCTCTCTTCTGTCTCGTTCACTCGTTCGCGCTCTCTCTCGTTCACTCACTCGTTCACTCATTCGCTCGTGGGCGTGTCTCGGGTCCAAATGTAGAGGGAGGCAGACACAGGTACAGCTCACAGAGAGGACAGTGCTCCACAGGCATGTTCTCTGTATGTTAAGCTGCAAAAGGACTGCATGATTTATTACAATCTGACTCAAATCCACGGAGAAACGAGCTTAAAGAGGAACTGAATTTAGACGCGCTGACGTGTGAAGTAAATGCCTGCACTTTCACTCTTATTGTTAGGGTATTAATTACTAGGGTTAAGTCTATTATAATCACAACTGGCCCTGGGTTGCCAGTGCTTTAACCTGTAGATAAACAACACATACAAGTTTTTCTCAGTATGAACACGTCATGCCTCATGTGAAAGCTGAGAACTCACTGAGCTACAGAGGCTGCACTAGCACTGATTAATGACTGGCTGCAGGTGCTGGGGTTTAGGTAGTGAGGACGCACATCAGAGGGAGACCTTTTAGGTTTAAACCAACTGAATTTCAGCATTCAAAAACAACCCAAATGAGAGACTCGTAAAGCTTCACAGTTTGGCTCTAAAGGTACACCCTCTGCTCTTCTGGATTCGTGCCAGTCCAGCAGCCATCCAAACAGGCTGTCCAAGAAGCAAAACAAACAGGTGTCATGTACGGGTCTAGCTGTACTCTGCTCCAGGTCTTAGCGGAGGATTCATATTGGAAGGGGCCAGTATGCTAGCTGTTGACATAGGCCCTGGAAGGTCTAGTGTTGCCGCAAGGTGCATGTTGTCAGATCCATCTGGCTGCCGTGTGAGTGCCAAGATCACACCCCGCTGCCACCCACGTCCTCTGGGAGCGAACGTCTCCAACCCCCAACCCAAATGCAGTTCATCAGAATATATCCCTGACTCCAGCATGATGAGATGAGTCACTTTTGGAGTCTGATATAGCAAATAAATCTAAAGATGATAAGATTGGAAAACTGCTAATGTAGATTTGACATGACTAGGTTAATTCAAGGACAGATTTTTTGCCACCAAGTGGATATGAATTTTCCTGGCGAATCCATAACCAAACATTTTCATCCAGTTAGACTCATTTATTTCATTGACACACATGAAATGAACAAAATGACAGTTCTCTTAACCGAGATGAGTTTAATTCTTTTATCACTGATTCCAGATACCATCCACTGCAGCACAAACTCTGAGTGATCCGGACACTACACCACAGAGCTCAAATGGTGCCTACAAACACAGAGGGAAAAGTAAAGGAGGAGCAACATGTGGAGAAAGCCCTCTTTGCTTGTGGATATCCAAAATGGGCCTTCAATAGATCGAAGAGAGCTAAAAAACAGGACAACAGGGAATCTGAACCTAGAAGGAGAGGTGTTACCATCCCTTACACTGCGAGTGTGTCTGAAAAACTTCAGAGAATCTTCAGACACTATGAGATTCTGGTCTTTTTCAAACCCACAAACACTTTAAGGCAAACATTGGTTCACCTTAAGGACAAAACCCCGAGCCATGAGTAAGTAATGTAATGTGGTCTACTCCATCCAGTGTAGTGAAGAGTGCAGTGAGCGTTACATTGGAGAAACTAAACAGCTGCTCCATAAGAGGATGTACCAACACCGGCGGGAGAGTTCCTCTGGACCCCAGTCCGCCGTGCATCTCCATCTTAAAGCCACTAACCACTCCTTTGAAGATAGTGAAGTTCAGATCTTAGCCAGAGAAAATAAATGGTTTGAGAGAGGAGTTAAAGAAGCTATTTTTGTTAGGAAAGAGAATTCTTCCTTAAACAGGAACGAGGGCCTGAGACATAATCTCTCCCCCAGCTACAACTCCATCCTCAGACCCAGAACAATTAGAACAATAGCAGGGTCGTTAAGGGCTGAATAGGGTAGTTTCAGCTGAAGCTGGAGACAATAGCTGTTTACAGTTTCAGTGTGGTCAGCCCCTATAAGGCAGTGGCCACCAACATTCTGACCAGATTTGAAGAAGCAGCTTGGATGAGCCGCGAAACGTCTTCACTCTTACAACGATTTGTCCAGTGACAGATTTACTATTTGCTATTGATTCTGCAGAAAACCAAAATGCTTTTCAGTCCATTCTGATATTTTTTCTTTCGTTTTTCCTCATAAGAAGCCATATTAGTGTTTATACATGTGGACCGGGTATTGTCCCTGATTGGCTAATCCACCTGGCAATCACGCCCATCTGAACTCGAGGAGATTAAGCAGTGACCAGACTCACATCTTTGTAAAATGTCAAAGAATTGTGTATTCTGGATCCCAGGTAAGACAGAAATTATACTGTGAAAATCATGACTTACAATGGACCTGTTAAAGGTGCCTTGTGTAACTGTTCAAGCAGAGGGCTTGCCACACATTTGTCTCCATGGAGATGTAATTGCTAAACCAGGAATTTTTCCCAGCATGGCATTAAACTTCTGGAAAATGGGTGATACCATTAGGTCAAATTACATGTCAGATCTATGAAGAGATGACCCCCACTCACAGTTAGAACGCATCTTTTTTGCATGCTTTTGTATGTATATGTGTATGTATATGTGTATGTATAAATATGTGTATGTATAAGTATATGTATATGTGTATGTATAAGTATATGTGTATGTGTATGTAGCTCAGGGGTGTTCATTACGTCGATCGCGATCTACCAGTCGATCGCGAAGGCATTTTGTGTAGATCACGTCTCGTCATCCATCCAGTCACATGACTAATATACAGGACAACCAGTCAGATTACACCTGACCCTAGGTCATGTCATGGGCGCTGCACACGCATAAACAAGCAGGAGTTAGTTTAACCCAGTGGTTCTCAAATAGTGGGGCGCGCCCCCCTGGGGGAGCGCGATGAGATACCTGTAATACTGTACGCAGCGCGTAAGCGGCGCGCACGCGGCGCGCACACATGAAAGAGCAGGAGAGAGCGAACAGATCGTGACACAGGGCAGTGAACAAGAAACACTTTTGCTAAAGAGACACTATGGAAAACATTTTAACAGGGATGAAAAGAAAGGCGGAGATAGACGGAGGTAAAGTCACCCGAAAAATAAGACGAGGAAGTCTGATGAAGAGTATTTAGCACTTGGCTTCACCGTGACTCCTGTGGGACACGTGGACAGACCGGTGTCTGCTGTGGCAGCGGACAGTATGAAGACAAATAAATTAAAGCGCCACCTCATTACACCTCAGTCACGCTGATAAGACGCTGGAGTTTTTTCAGCGTAAACGTGCCAGATATTAACAACAATCATCCCCCTTTGTGAATGTCACTTAAAGTAGCGAGGGGTCGCGAAATCTTTTCTTCTTTATATGGGGGCATGATAGAAAATAATTGAGAAGCACTTGTTTAACCCTATAGCGTCGGATCCTATCGTCACTGATAGAGCGGGTTGCGGACTTTCCAGCAGCGTAACTCCGCGCCCAGTTGTTCTCTCATGTAAATTCAAACGGCGTCTCAAAGCGGGGACATGGGGCTTTATAAATATTTTACCGTCATTACGGTAATCTGCCTCTGTTATCCCTTGAAGGTGACGAATGAGAGCGCGGGTGCTGCGGGGATTTTCCCAGTCATTTATTCGATGCGTAAAAGAAAAAAATATGGATGGATGTGTAAAATAGAAGTAGTTGTGTGAAAAAATGCAGTAAATTCTGATACTTCGTTTAACATGTTTTGTATGGCTATAAAAAAAGACAAAACCGTAATCAACATGATTAGCTCTGTTATCACTTTCAAACGAATGATTCCACTGATTCCATTCAGTGCAAGTCAGAGCAGTAATTATTATTGAAGTAATTATGAACATGTAAGAAGTTCAATTGTGTTTTTTAAAGGCAGCTAGCTGGGCTAGCTCATCTGGTAGGTCATCTGACTTTCACATTGGGGGCCTGGGTTCGAAACCAGCTAGGGTCCTTCACGCATGAAGCGACACGACTCATCATAGAAGAAAAGAAGGCCCGCCCCTTTTAACTCCCCGCATAAAGGGGCGAGGCTGAGCGTGACTTGTACAAGAAAAGAGGCGGGGCTTAGTGTGAATCACACAGCTGTCACAGAGAAAAAGGGCAAGGCTTAGAGCGAACTACACAAGAGGGAAAAGGGGCCGGGCTTAGTGTGACTTGTACAAATCACATGACTCTCACAAAAGGGGCGGGGCTTAGCGTGAATCACACAACTGTTGCAGAGAAAAAAGAGGTGGGGCTTACAGTGAATCACACAAGAAAAGGGGCGGGGCTTATTGTGAATCATGTGGCTATCACAGAGGAAAAAGGGGCGGGGCTTAGCGTGAATCACACAACTGTTGCAGAGAAAAAGGGGCGGGGCTTACAGTGAATCCCACAAGAAAAGGGGCGTGGCTTAGTGTGAATCATGTGGCTATCACAGAGGAAAAAGGGGCGGGGCTTAGCGTGAATCACACAACTGTTGCAGAGGAAAAAAGGGGCGGGGCTTACAGTGAATCCCACAAGAAAAGGGGCGTGGCTTAGTGTGAATCATGTGGCTATCACAGAGGAAAAGGGACAGGGCTTAGCATGAATGACACAACTGTCGCAGAGAAACATGTACAGTGAAAGGGGTGGGGCTTAGTGCAAATCACATGACTGTCACAAAAAGGGGTGGGGCTTAGCGTGAATCAAACGGCTGTCATAGAGGAAAAGCTTAGCGTGACATGCAGAGAAAAAGGGACAGGGCTTAAAGTGAATCACACAACTGTTGCAGAGAAACTGGTACAATAAAAGGAGCGGGGCTTAGTGTGACTGTACAAAACAGGGGCGGGGCTTAATACAAATCATATGAGAAAAGGGGTGGGGTTTAGCGGAATTACATGACTGTCAAACAGGGAAAAGGGGCGGGGCTTAGAATGAATCACACAAGAAAAGGGGCGTGGCTTAGCGTGACTTGTACAAGAAAAGGGGCAGGGCTTAGCGTGACTTGTACAATAAAAGGGGCGGGGCTTAGTGTGAATGACAACTGTCACAGAGGAAAAGGGGCGAGGCTTAGTGTCACTTGTACAATAAAAGGGGCAGGGCTAAGAGCAAATCACATGACTTAGCATGAACCACACTACTGTCGCAAAGGAAAAGGGGGCAGGGCTTAGCATGACCTGTACAAGAAAAGGGGCGGGGTTTAGCGGAATCACACGACCTTCACAGAGAAAAAGGGGCAGGGCTTAGCGTGAATCACACGACTGTCACAGAGGAAAAAGGGGCGGGGCTTAGAGTGAATCACACAAGCAGAGGGCGTGGCTTAGCGTGAACCACACAATTGTCGCCAAGAAAAAGGGACGAGGCTTAGCGTGAACTACACGTCGTAGAGAAAAAGGGGCGGGGCTGAGAGTGAACTACACGACTGTCAAAGAAAAAAAAGGGGGCGGGGCTTAGAGTGACTTGTACAAGAAAAGGGGCGGGGTTTAGCGGAATCACACGACTGTCGCAGAGAAAAAGGGGCAGGGCATAGTGTGAACTACACAACTGTCGCCAAGAAAAAGGGGCGAGGCTTAGCGTGAACTACACGTCACAGAGAAAAAGGGGCGGGGCTGAGAGTGAACTACACGACTGTCGAAGCAAAAAAGGGACAGGGCTTAGCATGAATCATACAACTGTTGCAGACCATGGCAATTGGAACTGCCATCGTGTGAGAGCAGCAGGCTTAGTGTGACTTATACAAGAAAAGCTGAGGTGACGTGTGTGAGTTGGGTCCAAAAATCGGGCTCACGGGAAAATAAACTGACAAACCTGTGGAGAAATAGCAGCATGTGAAAGAATGAGCCGAGTCTTTGTAGTGCAAATGTTGAAGCCACAGGTTGGCCACATCAATGCCACAACTCCACTGTTACCAGCAGAGCAACTGCAAATGACCTGAAACATACGGGCGGCTTAGAGTAAAAACTGGGAGCACATAGGCCAGTGTGTAAGCTTGTGTTGAACTAATGATTTAAAAAACAAGAAAGCCAAGGCACTTTTTTGCATTGTCATATTGTCCATCCACACGTGTTTGATGGGTCCACCAGGGTATCAAACTTGGATTCAATTGTTGAAGGCGCTGTACACTTGCCACACTCATCCACCTCACCAAATGGAGAAATGCCGCTAATCAGATGATATATTTATGCGTTAGTGTCCAAATGGCATATAGCAGGGGTGTCAAACTCAATTTCACAGAGGGCCACATCAGCAAAATGGGCCAGATGTAACTGTAAAACCGTAAATAAATGTAATGTAAAATAAATGTAACTGCTTTTTTTAACTTGTTACTTGACTACAAACATTGCAAATGCGTTTAGATGTAAAAAAAAAAAAAAAAAAAAAAAAAAATGACTGTAACTGCGTATCTCCTGATAAACTGACATTTTAAGATAGTCATACGTTTTAATTTACCTTGTCGCGGACCACATAAAATGACGTGGCGGGCTGCACTTGGCCCCCGGGCCTTGAGTTTGACACATGTGGCATGTAGAATGCTGTATGTGTTCGGTTGCTATGGGAATTGGAACTGCCATAATGTGATAATAGCAGAAGCAAAATAGGAAGGTACAATTGGTCCAAAATGTTTGAATGCGTAAATGTTGATTTGCACAATGGTAGTAAAAAAAATAAAAAATAAAAATAAAAAATACAATTTTTATTTTTATTTTTTGCACTTACAAATATCCTTTTTATTTGCTTTTTTCAAATACAAATGTGAAGATACGCTTTCATGAGTTTTGAGACATTTGTTGCTCCGAGTTTAATTAACAGTGTGAAGACGTGACCTTGTTAATTAAATCTGGAAAGAATGCAATACATTAGACCAGTACATTAATGAATTCCTTCTTTCCATTCATAAAAAAACGCCTTATCCGCCCCCTTGCCTCGGTAGTCCATGATCCACAACGTATACGCACCCAGCGCATCAGGAACTGAGTCTTTGGAAATAGTTCATAAAACAAAACTCAAAAGAGAAGACAGCAGTTGCGTTCACATCAGTGCCACAGCTCCACTGCTGCAGACAGAAACATAAGAGCTTAGAGTGAAAACTGGGAGCGCATTACCCAAGACGCACGTCCTAATCTACGTGCTCACAGCGCGCGGTCCTAGGGCTTCTTAGGCCAGCGTGAAAGCTTTTCATATGGCAAATAGAACGCAGTATGCCTTCTGTTACTATGGCAATTACCATAGCAATTGGAACTGCCATCGTGTGAGAACAGCAGAGGCATAATCGTGATTGAAAATAACAACGCTGTCCACAAACGCGAGAGACACGAGTTCTTTAATTGATCTTACTGTGGTCTTTATTCTTCACAGTTCACACTGTAGAACTGGAAACATAAACATACAACATAAGACATGGCTCACATTACAGATATACACAAAACTACATACAAACGTGTACAAAAAATACGTACCACTTTGGCCTCCTAGCGGATAAACCAGTGAACTGTAACCCTTTAAATTTTATTTCTTATTTGTCTCTTAAATAGTGCCATGCTTAGGACTTCGCACCAGCACTAAAGAGAGTGAACCGTAACACAGGAAGTAGTTTCACGACCTTAAACTAGTTTTACGATTAAACTAAACATTTACACTACTGTTACAAAGGAAAAATATATTTGAAATGCACAAAAGAAAATGACCCAAGCAAATTCTCTACAGTTAACACAACACCACAATCTAAAGGACAAAATGTGAACTGCAACAGGTATAATCAACCGTTATACACACAGACAAAAAGAAAAACCTTTTCATTTTGATTTACAAAAGTGATAGTCCGCATTGTTTTGTCCTCATAAATACATTGGATAGTTTACATATTGCAACAATGCCCAGAACAAATTTCAGACCTGTCGCTGTATTCAAATGGAGGTTGTTTCAAAAGACCTACTTTCACTAAATGTTTTTATTTTATTTTATTTTTTTTTATTTTGTCATTTGTTTCATAGAAAATCTACATGCAGTGGGTGGAACCTATTGGTGAGGGTGGTGCCAGACTCTGCGCTCAGCTCCAGACATCCAGAGATGGAACGCCAAAGGAACGCGGTATGCGTTCTGTTACCATGGCAATTACCATGGCAATTCTTTCTTTCTTTCTTTCTTTCTTTCTTTCTTTATTTGACAGGGACAATGTGCAAAAACATCAAAGATGCTTTATACCAGATTATAGCTGAAGCTAGTTTCCATCTGCAGTCCCTGAGCAGGTGAGAAATACAATATAAAATGTAAGCAATATAATCAATACACAGTCACACACTACAAATGACCAATTATTACACAATCAAATTTTTACAATAAAATCTCACTAAAACTATATCATACCAATTACCATTCTTAATGCTGGCACATTCTCTAATAATAATTTTCATGTCAGAGGAAAGTTTCAGAGTTTTTGGCAGTTTGTTCCATACATTGTGGGTGCTTCTCAAGTAAAAATGAGTAGAATCCAGCAGCAAACTCACTCATAACTAAGTTGGTTTGTGCATGGCACTCATATGACTTTAGGCGGAATTCAATGCAATTTCCCATAGGCACCCTGAACTTGAAAAGTGAAACTGTGAAAAATCCACAGTAGATATCAAGTAAATTCATGCTGTGCAAAGTAGGGCCTGGGGACTTGTACAACATACATTTTAAAGTTTGGGTTTTATCACCTTGAAAACTAAAGTTATAGATGTTTTCATCTTTTATTGATGCATTCGCATTTTCAGGCGCTGAACAGCTCCTTTTCACCAACTTCACAGTACTTTGATATAAGTGATCAGAACTGTGCTTTCATACATTGTGGGTGCTTCTCAAGTAAAAATGAGTATAATCCAGCAGCAAACTCACTCATAAGTAAGTTAGTTTGTGAAGGGCACTCATATGACTTTAGCCGGAATTCAATGCAATTTCCCATAGGCACCCTGAACTTGAAAAGTGAAGTTGTGAAAAATTCACAATAGATATCAACTAAAAGATTTCATCTTTTATTGGTGGATTCGCATTTTCAGGAACTGAACAACTCTATTACCGTTTTTGTATTGTGATTTTTCTGTCGAAATGTTCAAAATTTTCAATCAGTGAGGTAAGAAAATCCAAAAGTACTTGAAAATGTATTTAAAGGCTCATTTGCCTCCATGGAGATGCTATTACTTCACCTATATGTTTCACAGTATGGCTTTAAATTTGCATTTATCCATGCTGACTAACAGGCAGCGCAACCAGGCCATGTAACAGGTCATGTCTGTGGAGAGATGTCCCTACTTACAGCAAGGTATTTTTGACAAATAAAAACACTTATAATTGAGAAGAAAATAAGATCCAAGCAAAGCAATAACATCTCTATGGAGACAAACACGTGGCAGACACCCCGCCAAGTTACACAATACACCTTTAAACAGGTGGGTTGTACGCAGTTACATTTACTTAAGTAACCTTAAAGAAATTGTACATTTGAGGGTACTTTTCTAGCAGCATACTTCTACTCCTATACTTGAGTAACATTTCTGTTGAAGTAACAGTACCCTTTCTTGAGTAGTAGTAGTCACTCTTCCCCCTCTGAGTAAATCTACAAATGACAAAAGCTTTAAGCTGACAAAATGAAATGACTTGAACATCTGTGTTTCTTCTGCCCTCTCCTAAAGATATGATTTAGTTTGTCTTGATGTGTTTATCCTTTGAAAATACTGTATTTTGTGAATTATTTAATGGTTTATCCTACATTAACTTCAAATTATAAATCAGATGTTACTATCCCGACAGTACATTTGAGCAGTAGTTGTCCCAAATACTTCACTACTTTAATACTTACTTGAGTAATTTCTTGGACCACTACTCTGTACTGCTACTTAAGTAACATCATTTTGAAGAAATGTTACTGTTACTTGAGGATATTTTTGGCGGCCCACCTCTGCCTTTAAAAAGGAATACTCAAATAGAGTATATTTTAAATGAAACGCCCAGCAGGTGTCACCGTCGCTCTATATAAAGACCCTCTGTGAGTAACTCTCCCTTTGCACTTTTTGAAGGTATTTTGTGGATCCTGTGTATGAGGAAGCGGGAGACTAGTTAGGCTAACAGTTTGTTCATTTTGAAGGTCCTATACTGCGCTAAATTTACTGTGTTTTAAGCCATGTTACAATGTTATTAGCTCATCAAAAACTGGAGTTGTGTTTTCTTTTTATTTATTTATTTATTTAATTTTTTTTTTTACACGTTTGACATTATTAGGCTGTCTGTATCCCCTTGTGATTTCATCAAGCGATAGTAGTAGTCAAGTGAATCCAGAGCTGAAATTATCCAAATGATTCTAGTGAAGGTGTATGGAGTTTAAAAACGACTTAATTGTAGAAACAAGTTCAGTAACTATGGTTAAAAAATACATAGATTTCTGCCTACCCTTTCCTTGTAGATGTCATCATAAACAGGGGCCCCACTGCTGGACCATGCTGACAACTTCATGCACAGCTGCGCTTCACGGTTGTGAGCTATGGATTTTTAAAGTTTGTTGTAGAGCATTGGCTCCACTAATACAGGACCATAAAGATAACACAAACATGCATGAATCTAAAGCTTGTTACCTTATACACTGCCTGGCCAAACAAAAAAAATCGCCACCAAAAGAAAAAGGTCACACACTCTAATATTTGGTTGAACTGCCTTTAACTTTGATGATGGCACACATTCGCTGTGGCATTGTTTCAATAAGCTTCTGTAATGTCATAACATTTATTTCCATCCAGTGTTGCATTCATTTTTCACCAAGATCTTGCATTGATGATGGTCGAGTCTGACCGCTGCACAAAGCCTTCTCCAGCACATCCCAAAGATTCTCAATGGGGTTAAGTCTGAGGTCTGAACGCCGTGGTGGCCAATCCATGTGTCAAAATGATGTTTCATGCTCCTGAACCACTCTTTCACAATTTGAGCCCGATGAATCCTGGCATTGTCATCTTGGAATATGCCCGTGCCATCAGGGAAGAAAATATCCATTGATAGTGTAAGAGCCATTGTGAGACCCTTGTGTATTTTTACACTGCCAGCCACTGTGTGGCACTGTGTTTCCTGGTTGGGCTTGCTGGGTGTGCCCAGGTGTGCCTATTTAAAGGCTAATTAAGAGATAAGCTGTGCTACAGAGCAGAGGCAAACAGTTTTTGACCGTGGTTGTGTAAGTGTAGATAACGGCAATAAAAGGATTCTTCACTGAACACATGAGTATTGGGCTTTTTAACCACGCGTTCTAACACCTTTGGGCTCTATTAGTCTAGTAGCTGGTGGCACAGGGCCGCTGGCCTCTACAGATGGAATAACCTGGTCATTCAGTATATTCAGGTAGTCAGCTGACCTTATTCTTTGAGCACATACCACATAACCTAGACTTGACCAACTGCAGAAACCCCAACCCCTATTTGCTTAGTTAAATCCAAGTGGTGACTTGTTTTTGGCCAAACAGTGTATTATTTAAAAAATGTTATATTCACTGTAAACAAAGTATTCACATGATTGATAAGTTTCCCTCCCCTTCAGAAAGCAGTCACAATCAGCATGCAGATCGCATCAGGTTTGTCAATTTGTAGTGTATTATTTTGTTTGAGGGTTTGAATAGGACCCAAGAGAGATCGCTATTTTCAAACATGCATAGGTGACATGTAAAACCTCTTCAGGCATGTTTTTGATGAAAAAACATTATAATGTGGTATAATGTATATATTTGTATGTATTATAAGACAGTTCTAGAAAATGACTTTGCATAATTTCCCCTCATTAAATAGATTGCATAGACTCTAGACTATAATGTGATAATGAGTTTCATTTTGTATTTCGCCTCCAAGGAAACCCTCTTAGGTAAACCTGGGCCCAGATTATTTCTTCCATATTGGTTTCGTTAGGCCCTCAGTGGACCTGCACTTAGAGCTCAACTCACTGCTATTACCAAACAATACTAAAGCAATTTACAGAGACATAATCACTTCATAAATTGTGCTTTTTTACCAAATCATTATTGCCATTGAGTAACAGCCAGAGCAGATACAGTAGTGGAGCCAAAACATGTGCTCCTGTAGACCTGTAAGTACTTCAGAATAACAGAACAGAACTGGAGCAGTAAGCAAGTCAAAATTAAAATAGTGATCAGACTGACTAAACACAAAACATTTAAAAATGTTGTAAATTTTAAGCAAAAATACAAACTTTTTTAATAATTTTACAATTTCCACATTAAAGGCCCAGTACCCAATTTGCCTTTCCATTTGTCTGTGTATAAGCAACTCTCGAGGTCAAAATATATATGGTATGGTATGCTTTTTTTTAAACAGGGACGGTGCACAACAATACACTGACCTTAAAAAAACAGGAAAGATGTATGGTGCCAGGTTATAGCAAAAGTACTAATTTCCACCTGTAGTCCCTAGACAGGCTGATGTCCGCTGTGTGTACTGTTTGCATGTAATACTAGCGCATATCATGCTAGTTGTTGTTAGCTTTACCATGATGACAAAATTATACTCTATTTTTTGAAAGTTGTGAATAATTAGGATGCTCAAAATATATAAGGTAAGTGAGGAACAACTTGCAAACCACTGCAAACTCTTTAAAAAGAACTGGTTCTGTTTTTCAGGTTCAGCGCCAAGAGAAGACACTGTAGGTGAATAGGAAATGATCTTAAATTTAGAGGAATCAATTTATAATTTCTGTTGTAGTTTACTCACATAGTTGTGAGAGATAAATATATTACAAGATGTTTTTACACAAAAATAAGGTATTTTATATGTAAAACAGCCAAAATTGACCATTTTTGGGACATAGGAATCTTAAAAATAAATCGAGCCTGGTTTAAATTTTTTGGTTCAATTTGTTGTCATATTAGATGCAAAAAAATATACATATGGCATTTTGGCATACTTATTTAGTATTTGAGCAAATTATATAACTTGAAAAATTGCCTAACAATTCTTACTTTTTTTAGTTTAACCAGGCTTGGAATTAGATATTAAAAAAACAATCAAAAAAATGCTTGGGTATGTTTGTATGATTCGTCAAAATCTTTTCAAATACTCAAAAGACTCTAAAGTTTGGTGTATGTAGGTGCTACTTCAAGTGGTGATCCCACCTATGTCCCTATGGGGGAAAAATGAATTCTGAGAAAACAACCTTTTGAAGTTACAATGTCCCTTATAACTCTATGAAGGCAGGTTGATTAAATTAAATATTAAAATATCTTCCCATGCAGAGTGGAAAATCGTGATGTTTCCACATGAAAGCTTATATGCTATGAGACCAAACTGACCAAAAAACAAACAAAGTGTCACTTAAGTTTTGTGGGAAAGAATACTCTAATGTTTTACACAAGTAAGTGTACTGTTATATAAAGGTGCACTGTAACTCACAGTAAGAATGGATGTTTTAAAGGGTATTTTTGAGCAATAAAAAACAGAAGTAATAAGAAACAAGCAGAAGAAGAAAGGTTTTATGCTACACTGTAGAACATTCCAGGCAATGCTATAACATCACCATGGAGTCAAAGGTAACAGACCTCACCAGAAAATGTACACAGTGCACCTTTAAAGAAGAACTATTGTGCTTTTGTCTGTTATTTATTTATAATCTATGACACTTTTTGGTCATAGTGTTATCATTTTTGTTTTAACTCACAAAATTCATAGAAATTTGTCTTAATAAAAGAAACAATCCGTAAAAACTATAATGCCCATTGGGACCAATGTAGCTGCTGGCATGTCCAATGGATAGTTATAAGTAGCATGTTTTTGGGGGTTTTTTGGGACCAAAATGAATATGCGATTCTGCCATCTCCTACTCATATCATGATTAAGAAAATAAAATTGATTGGCAATATGGCGCCTTGAAAATAATCGATTGAATATTGGACAAACTTGCATGAATCACTCCAAATACAAGAGGGGGAAGCATATCATGGTTTAAAAGTTCTGATAAGTTGATTTTGCATCATAGGTCCTCTTTAAATATGATACAACCAAAGTAGAAATAAAAACATGGAGTGTAAATGTATTTTCAGTAGCAGCAGTATGCAGTGGAGAATATTACAGCCAAGTGTTAAGTTGCTTGGTTCCTCCACAGGACTTTGAACCACACGTGCTCTAAATCTCCCTGTGCATCGTCTCCTGCAAATTATTTGGACTCCATGTTATATCAGACAACATCCACAAATCAGCACAAAGGCCACCTAGGCTCAGCCCCACCACCAGAACCCCCCACCCCAGTGTCGACCAGCAACCAGGGGGACAGTACCAGGAAGCATGTCTGCCAGTGTCCCTCTGAGCTCACATCCCCAAAGTAAACGGTGCCGTGTTGTATACCTAACAGGAGAGCATGTTTATTTAACATGTGTGCACACTGACTTAAGAGTGGGGACGAAGACTCTGCTGGCCCGCTGTTTATTTGAATTTTCCATTTTATATTGCCATGTGTCGCGGGCTTGTTTGGAGCGAGTGGAATGATGGATCATTGCCCACACCGAAGCCTGCAGAGGATCCCTGGAGCGGGCAGGGGAAGGGGTGAAGGGGGTGCTGGGAGAAACAGGTGGGATGTGTCATCACATCATGCATTCACAACAATGTTAAGAGTCATTTTCTATTGGTTTGATGTAGATGATGACTCTATCTGATGGGCAGTGGAGCTGTCAAAAGAATCAGTATGCAGATACTAACTGCTACTAAATCAAATATCAAGACTTTTCCTTACTAATCTAATTGATTATATCAAACATTTATTTGTGTACTGTTAAAAGTTAACCTGTTCTAGACATTGTAACAGATATTAGTAAAGTTTTTACTTTTAATGCTACTGATGAAACGCGATAGTTTAATTTATTATTTGAAAGTTATATTAATTCATATCATCAATCTGCTTGAAAAACGATTAGGAGTTTGCATGTTATCTCTGTTATTGGATCTCCTTTGAAAATATTAGTTTAAGGATTATGAATGAGTGGCACAGTTGATGGTCCAATCCCTGCTACTACAAGTGTCCTTGTGCTAAAACCTTCCCGCCATGCCTCCAGTGTGTACACTAGTGTATGAATGTGTATGTGAACTGTGAGGGGTTCCTGAATGCCAAACTAAACTTATTTATTTTATTTATTTATTTAAAGGACAATGTGCAGTTACATTAAAAAGATGGCTGCACCAGATTTAGCATAATGCTACTTTCCATCTGTAGTCCTAAAGCAACAATTAACACAACAATTAAACAACAATTGAAACAACAATTATCACGTACAATGTAAAAACAATACAATACAAATCCGTGCAAGAATTCAAAAGTACAAATTATTCAGTGTTCAGTACAGATTAATCAACATGTAATACAGCAACAATAAAATAGTGAAATAAAAGGGGGGGTCAGTATTATTTAGAGTGCAAGAGGTAAGTAAAGTGCCTCAGTATGTTTGCAGTGCATCAGAAAAACAATGCAATAGCTACCGGATGTACCCACGAGGGTAGCAACCGGTAGCTATATATCCAACTGGTGTGGAATACGGCAGTGTAATAACAATCATAATCTGATAGTCTGGGGGCCATCAGATGTCCACGAGGGAATCATCTGATGGGCAAATACTCGTCTGGTATTGTTAGTGCGCACAAGACTGGTGCTCTAAGAGCCGATCTTTGACGGCCCGTGAGAAGCTGTGAAAATCTGCCATGTTCTTTAAATTATCTGGAAGCCCGTTCCATTCTTTAATGGCTTTGTAGGAAAAGGCTGATTGGGAAAAAGCAGACTTTCTTTTGGGAACATTGCAGTCACCCCTTGAGACATACCTTAGCGCTCTGTTAATAAGTTGAGCACGTGGCTGTACAAAAGTTTTCAAGGGGGTGGGACAGCGTCATGAAGGATTTTATGCACCAGGCGGATATCAGAGTATCTGATCAAATTGTCAAAGCTTAAAATTTTATATTTGTCTAATATATTGCAGTGGTGGTATCGCCGGGACTTTTTATCAAGAATTTTGAGTGCCTGATTGTGCAAAGATCTTATTGGAATATAGGTCGCTTTGGCTTGAGACCAGAACGACATGCAGTACAGGATGTGAGAGATTATCATTGCATTGAGGTAAGATTTTGCAGCTTCCAATGACAACGAGTTCCTAATATAATGGACGTTTGTGACATTATATTTCAACACCTTACTGACCTTCTTAACATGCTTCTTAAAGGTTAGTCTGGGGTCCAAGATGACGCCCAAATACTTGACTTCCTCAGCGTTTTTGAGCATGTAAATATTAATATAACATAAATATTTGGAAGAACACTGTGATTTTGTTTGTTAGAGAAGTACATTGTGACCGTTTTTTCTGTATTCAGTGAAAGATTCATGCCGTGAAACCACTCCATTGCCTTTTTCATAACCTTAGAAAATTTGGCTGCCACAGAGTTTGCATCTGAAACATGTGTAAAGAAAACTGTGTCGTCAACGTACATCAAGACCTCCACATCCTTGCAAATAGACGGTAGGTCATTGATGTACAAACTGAACAGCAACGGCCCCAGAATGGATCCTTGGGGAACACCTGTTGTACATAATCTGAATGGCGAGGTTTTGTCATTTATCCGTACACATTGGTAGAGATTGCTATGCATGTCTATGGAAAGGAAAGATACTTGACACTAGCAGTGGTTGTAACCCTTTTTAATAAAGTCCTATTTTATCGTCAAAAGTGCTCTATGTAAGTTTTCTGGTAGCAGTCACCTGAACGTTCCACAGTATGGCTTTAGATGTATCTATCGTTTACTCCATGTTAGGCATGATATGCTTGTCTCCATGAAGATAGATACATTTAACATGGGAGTTTTATGCACATCCCAAAGATTCTCAGTGGGGTGAAGGTCTGGACTCTAGTGACCAATCCATGTGTAAAAATGATGTCTCATGCTCCCTGAACCACTTTTTCACAATTTGAGCCCGATGAATCTTGGCATTGTCATCTTGGAATATGCCCGTGCCATCAGGGAAGAAAAAATCCATTGATGGTCATTCAGTATATTCAGGTGTCAGCTGACCTCATTCTATGAGCACAAACTGTTGCTGAACCTAGACCTGACCAACTGGAGGAGGCTCGTACCTATTTGCTTAATTAAATCCAGGTGGCAATTTTTTTTCTTCTCCCAGGCAGTGTATAAAACAATACACTATGACTTCACAAACCTGATTTGATGTCCAGTTATTTCACATGGGAATGCACACTAATTGTAACGTGATTGCGCTCTGAAGGAGGAGTGACTTAGCATGGAGAGCAAAGGGAGGGGTGGAACAGGTTAATACATTGTTTTTAGCAGATGTGATATTTTCAAAACAATAAAAGGTAACATGGTGGGCTAAATATGTAATGTGTTAGCAGTTACTACCCCATAGAAGTGTAATACCCCCTCTTTAATGTCATACTTGGGAACATTCCAGGCAAAGGCGTAACATCTTCATGGAGACAAAGGTTGGACACAAGGTCCGAGTCATACTGTTCAGCAAAGTCAGGCGGCGCTTTTTTTCAAAAAATAAAAGCCGCTTTAGAAGTTCTTATATAGAGTCCTTCACAACATCAAGCTTGTTTCATAGACTGTGTAATAGAAGTGGACTAAGGCAGTGTGATGTCACCCAGAGTGTTTGGTTGCAACCAAATAAAGCAGCTAATCTGCAACCAGGCACCATATTTGGAAATACAAGTGCAAAACCAAAGCGCCAATCAGGAGTTTGGTTTGTTTGTTTGGCTCACACCGCTGTTTTGGCAGGGGGAGAGGACTTAGCAACAAGACTATCAATCAACCTGTTGCTAACACTAGCAGGAGTGACCTCAGAGAAAGCAGGCTCCAAATTCAGCTGTTACTAATTGATTTAGGGGCAAAATAGTGGAATAAACAAGAACATGTAGAGCAGGTTAAAACAAACATTTTAATGTCAAAATGATGAGGTTCACAGCAGTGGTTATAGAGAGAGAGCTCATGATTTTTCAACAGAAACTGAATTGCAACCAGAGCTCAAAGGAACCACTTCGTGTCCATGTTCACTTCCTATTTGGAACGTGGCACCTTGTGCAGTAGCTATATCCATTTATATATACAGTCTGTGGCTGGTTCTTCCATGCAGAGTGCTCCATGCCTGCAGCCTGTCCCAGAATGTCCTCCTGGTGGAACTCTCCCTCTGTTTGTCTTGGCTGGGCTTGCAGATGCATCAGTGCCTGTGGCGTGCTCCATTCACACGCACAGGTGAAACGGTCTTTTTGAAGTACGTCTGTGGAGTGTATAAAATGGGCCTTAAATCAAGATAAGAGCGCACCATGGGACTCTGCCACAGTGTGAAAAATGTCACTAAAAATAGAAGTGTCAGGAGCAAACAGAGAACAAAAACGGATTAAGTGGAGTGATTTCCCTCAGGCCGAGCACTGGCTTAGGGAGAGCAGGTTACAACACTCACAACGTTCAGTCTCCATTAGCCTTTGGAAACAGCTTTGCAGAGAGCCAATAAAGATCCACAAAAGCTTCACACAATCACTGTGTTTACATGCACGGCCAGGAAACTGAATTATGACCCTGCTCTGATTATAACAGGCTTTCTGATTGACTGGGTAGGCTATAACATGTCCTTATTTGCTTCTCTTGTTTAGATAGATAACTTTAAATAAGACATATGAATTTGTCTGCTATATAGTTATGTTCTATGACACCCGAAGATAATTTCATATTTTTGACAACTTAATATTAAAGCTGCAAGCGGTGATGATGACCCTCGCCCTCCGCTTGACCAAGTCTTTTTGGCAGGGGGAATGCTACGTCGGGGTAGTGGCACCAATGCCTATGCGTGTAATGTATTTTTCAACGTTTTTTTTTTTTTTTTTAGAGTCTTTGTGCCCCTGGTGGCCAACCGTGGAAAATGACCTATTGCCATGATGCAATTTTTTTATTCTTCTCATGCTACCAATTGATTCTCCAAATTTTGTAGGAATTGGATAATGTTGGCGTTTCACCTTTATGGTAGGAGGCGATATAGTGTTCATTATGATTTGAATTAATAGTGCATTCTAATGCCCTGATGTCACATGTGTGATGTGAATTTCAGCGGTGTAGACCAATGCCTGTGCGTGTAAGAATTGTCTTTGTGCCCCTCGTGGCCAAGCGTGAAAAATTACCTATGCCCGTAATATAATTTTTTGGTCCATGCCATGGATCCAATTTATTCCCCGAATTTCGTAGGAATCCGATAATGTTGACATTTCATGTCTGGGGTAGGGGGCGCTATACTGATCATTTTGATTAAAAATAATATTGCATTCTATTCATCCCCCAATCACACATCTGTGATGTGAATGTGAGCTCTGTAGAGCAATGCCCGTGCCTGTGAGAGAACATCGAAAAACAGGAAACAAAGGCGTTTTTCGGCGGCGGCTTACGGGCAAACCGTGTGAAATTTGGAGAAAAGGTGAATGTTTTATGAAACCCCTGTGTCTGGATGTGGCATGTGAAATCTGAGCTCATTTGGACCAAAAACCTGGGACTAGATACGTTTTGAAAACATGCAGCAAAAAAGTGGCACATTTTTTATCCAATATGGCCGACTTCTTGTCCGTCATAGGGCAGCGCTCCAGTTCATTTTTATGCTTGTCCCACCATGCTCTATCACTATTTCGATTTTTGTGCCTTTATTCCAAAATGTACCAGCCTCCTCTCCCATAGGGGTGAAATTCTAGGTGGCGCTGTTGAGCTAGTGTGCGTTGGACATTCTCACGATGCCAATTTTATGAAATTTTTCACCGAGCCGGTCGATCCTGTACCCATATGTGGGACTTTTCATGGACATTCACGGGGTGAAAACTGCGATTGTTTCGGCGGAAAAATAATTATAAGAAGAAGAAACCGAGGAAGAACAATGCCCCTCGCCACAAAAACAACAACTCCAGGTGAACATATGCAACCTGGATTTTCAGTGTCATTGTGAAAAGCTCAAATCAGATTTCAAATGGGACAGAAGCCACTTCCGTATGTGGAAATAAATCAGATTTGGATTTGATCTTTTGTAGTGTATACACTCAAGTCACATTTATTTTTCTTCTACAGCTCTGAAATGCTACTGGTACCAGAGTTTTTACAGTGGAAAAGGAATGACACACAGTTAAACATTCAATTGTATGGCAGACAACAGTTAAGCCAGAAATAGAGATTTTAAAGTTACATGAAATTTTGGGAAAGAAAGTGAGTCAAACATAAAATAGTAACTTTTTTAAGGTAAAACAAACACAAAAAAAAAACATTACAAATTTTAGGTAATTCTATACTGACAAATTGTCCTTAATATAATCAAATTACATAGTCTGTCATAGTGCGATGGCCCCTGGTCCTGTCATCTTCTGCCCCTGAGACCACTTCAGGGCTGTTGGGTTCCCATATGAAAATAGATTTGAGACACAATGTGAGCAAAGTATGTAAAGACCAATGGCCATGTATAGGGGGTAGGGGAAAATGGGAATATTCCTACAATCATATGCAGGGGCATATCAGGCGTGCATAATGAAATATTGGTCTTAATCCTTTGCTATAACTAAGGCAAGGCATTATCATTAGAGAGATAAGCAGGTGCATATCACCTACCAGAAAAGTCGCATATTGCCCCTTAGTGAAAAGTACAGAATAAACCAAAATGATTATGAACATCTGTGTCCAGCTGGCACAATACAATCATGTTTGAACTTTCAGCACAAAAACTTTGCTTTATTGGTAACTTGATCCTTTTTCTTAGAGCTCCTCATTCACAATTATCAGTCCACAGTGAGTCATCTTTTGGCCGCTGGTGCTGCTGACTGAGGAGTGAGAGCCTCATGCGTTTGACCTGCTCCTCTGTACGACTCATGAGAAACATCTTGGGATCAAAAAGGAAAAACACGATAACTGTCTATTTTGTCAAAATTAAGTTAAGACTAAAAAACGCCTTTACATCATCTGTTTTATTTGGTGACAAAGTTCATGGCCCAATTCTTGAGATTTTTTGAGAAATCTTGATGTTAAATTTGCAGTAACTACAAATTCCTCAGTGATACAAAGGAAAAATGCAGTAAAGGTAGCTCGGCATGTTCTAACTGATGAATTTAAACACAGATACTGCACTTTTCTGTTGTTTCGCTGCAGAGTTTCATACCACTCACAAATACTGCAAAATGTTTTTTGATCTAATTCTGAAACAAGACAAAATACCGACTTGAATTTCTTATTTAACAGTCTAACTAAAACTAAACTAAAATACTGAATGTTCTGGTGGTTTTGGTCTACTGCTCCTGGTCTGGTCCTGTTTGGTCCCACTTTAGGCCTGATGGCAACTTGGTTTGGTTCGGTTTTAGTCCTGGTTTAATCAGGTTCAGTCCTGTGTTTATGTCCCAGTATTATTATGTGAACTGGATTTTCTTTTCTCAAAACGTTTCAGTGGCAATCCGATCTTGAAAGATATTCTTTCAAGATTTGAAATGGGATATCTCTGGACTTATATACTTATTATTATTATTATTTTATAATTACACTTGTAATTGGAATGCTTACTGTAATATGTTATAATGGATAGTGTAATGGATAGTGTATGTAAGTGTGAACACACTTGAGTGAATCCATGCAGCCCTATGAGATATTCCAGTCGTTTTGGACATGCAAACATGAATGCAACAGATGAGGAGCTACAGCCCAGGACCAGCCCTTTGTTTGGAAGACAGAACATGTGTCACTGTGGATGTTCACATTCCAAAACATGTACTCCAGTATCTACTCTTATTAAAGGACACAATGCTGAGTTCTTGTTTTCTTCACAATGAATATAAAGAGAGGACATAGCTGGAACAGGTGAACTGATTTGTGCTCTTAAACAAGTCTCTCACACACAAAGCTAGCTAGCATTAGCCTACAGTTTTTCAGTTACACTCTCATCTTTTTGTTTAAAATCAAACACCTAAAGAGGACCGTGAACACTCGGATTGATGACAGGTTCTTGAAAATGTGTGTTTTAAATCCATTTTATATTTTCTTAAAACTTTCTTTGACAGTGTTTGCTAATGTGTACATTGTGTCACCTGCTAAACATTCCACCATAGACATACATGTAGAGCACCCCCAGCATGATATCACTACAAACTATCAATGATCAGGAAGTGCACACTTAATGTAAGAAGCACGCACACACACACGCACACACACACCCACCCCCACCCACACACACACGCACGCACACCCCCACACACGCACGCACACACACACACACACACACACTCACACACACACTGATATAACATGTCACTGATATTTTTATATCAGTGACATGTTATATGTTATAGGCTAAGGTTGCACAAGCACTGCTTTAAGGACTCCTTTATCCTTTAAGCTTTATTTAATCCTTTATCCTTCAGACGTGCAATAAAGTTACCCTATTTCCTTTGGCTAGCATTATTTCATAGGAGGTCACTTTAGGGAAAGAACAAAGTAAGCATGCCAGGTCTTTTCCAATGCTTTAGGGCCAGCCTTAATACTCACACAATTCCTGTGCAGACAATTTTGAATTCCAACTTGTTTAACCCTTCAGCCACACTTCTTTCACCTAACAGAGCCAACCTTGGAGAACTTGGAGGTGTAGTTTGAAGACCTTCCATGCAGTGCTGTGCCGAGTCCCACAGATGCTGGGGGACAGGGCAGAAATATTCCCACTGCCTCACCACACCTCCAGCAGTGTTTGTCTTTGCTCAATCCCATACGATCTAGCTTTGATGGTTTGTAATATATTCTGCTCAGTACATTAAATAAATGACCTCTAGTTCAGTACTAATTTTCCAACAATTAAAATTTTTTTTTTTCTCCTTATATCTGGATACATTTCGCATTTAAGGTCCTTTTAGGTTAACCTTAATCTTTTATTTTCAGTTCCTTTATTTTTTACAGAGTTATAGCATAATGAAGCATTTACATATTCTTGATCACATTAAAGTCATTATCATTGTTGACCCAAGTTTTAGTTTTTAGTAGCCATTTCTGAACATTGTTGTATCTTTCCTCATCAAATATATGAAGCAAGGAGTTATATATTACTTCATTCACACTTTTTTCATTAATCCTGTTTACAAGGCTGCCTTCTATGAGCACTCCATTTGAATTTTCCCAGATTTTCAACTCAGACATATTGTTTGCAAGTATGCTATACAGTTATAATCTCTGACACCTGAGGATGTTATAATTTTGGGGTGACAGTGGCTCAGTGGTTAGAGTGTTGGTCCCCCAACCTGAAGGTCGGAGGATGGAGTCCCGCTCACTTTTCATGCAAACCTGCAGAACCCATGAGAGGCTATGAGACATTTTTGCACCCTACACATGTGACCTGGAATCCAAATGCAACTCTGAGTGACCTAATGATGAGGGAACACATCATGGTTAAAAGCTCATAGAAGTTGACTTTATGTAATATGTCCCTTTTAACGTAATATGGTTGATGAGGCCTCTGGCAAACACTGACTGTTGTCCGTAATGACCATGTTGCTAATAATAGCCGTAGAGTAATGCGTTCTTATCTAGTTTCACAGTAAATTAAGTGTCAACACAGTCCTTGTTTGTGTAGCCTTTCCATGTTCCAGATGAAACAGCATGTGTCTGTGCATTACTCTTGGATTACACAGGCACCATGTAATTCAGATGGGGCTAAATAACTGTTAACTGAGCCAAGCGTCACTGCAGCATTATTTGTTATGTATTGGGTTTCTGAGGAGTTCTTCCACTGTCTGTGCAATGATGAGGGGAGAGAAGGATGAATCGGTGTTTGGAGACTAACCAGCTATGTGGTAACTGATGTCCATAAGATAGTTACACAGAATATAATGCATGAATAACAGAAAGGTGTATTTTAACGTTTTGCTTTTTTAGTTTCAAGTCAGAAGTAACCATATGCTGAGCCTACATCAAAATCTCAATTTCTTAAATAGGAGGTATGCAAAATCAACTTTTTGAATTTTTTTTTTTACTGTTATAACATTCTTCCCTCATGAAATACGCCCCAAGATGGTTTATATGTCATCCATGCATGTTTGAGCAATCTTGCGATCTCTCCCAGGCCCTATTTGAACCCTTCTTAGGGTTAGCAGTACAACCCTGTACAAGGCTCTGCCCGCAAGCCTCCATAACCCACGTCCTTGTAATCTGACACCTCATGATGGTAATCAGAAAAACAGGAAAGCAAAATAAAAGACATACTTTTGCTGGGCTTTAGGTTGCGTATTTGAGCTGTATCTCCCCAGTCTGTTGTGATGGCAACCCTAAGGCATGAGAGTCCTTTGCCAAATCACCTGCCTCTGTAGGTGACTCACCTGTATGATGCTGGGCAAAATGAAAGAAAAAGGGACAGTAGATCCAATCTAACAGGCAGCAGAAAATAAAGGAGGCAGCCATTAGCAAGAGAGACAACTGCACAGTTAAAAAGAAGCCACCACAGAAGGAACACAGGGCCGTGTAAGTGCAGCTGCTTGCCAAAGACCCATTCCGGTTGTGTGTAGTGTACTTACACTGGTGCCCTGCATCTCGGTGTCCAGGTACCCCATTGGACAAGCCTCCCGCCTGGATGAGACTCTGCTGCCTCCCTACAAGCCATATATTATTTTAACTATTGAAGCCCATCAGTCTACCCCCATAGAGCCATTTTATAGTTGTATTTGTGGGCTTTTTATATGCTTTTAACCTTCGTCATACAATACGGGGCGACAGTGGCTCAGTGGTTAGATTGTTGAAGGTCGGAGGATCGAGTTGTTGAAGGTTGGAGGATCGAGTCCCGCTCGGACCAAGTTCTGTCGTTGTGTCCTTAGGCAAGACACTTCACCCACATTGCCAAGTATGAAATTGGTGTGTGCGCGAATGATTGGTGGTGGTTGGAGGGGCTGACAGAATGGCAGCCTCACTTATGTCAATCCGCCCCAGGGCAACTGTGGCTACAATAGTAGCTTACCATCACCAAGTGTGGAAATGAATGAATAATGACTATAGTGTAGCGCTTTGACAGAACTGTAAAGTGCGTTACAAGCATTATTACATTGTCAAATGTCTTTTAGCAGTTCTCTGCCTCATTTTCTGGTCATACCTAACTGCTTTCATCTAATTTTAACTGTTCCACAATATTTTCAACTTGGCTTGTCCAACTTCTCCACATTCATTTGAATAACCTCCAAACATGCATTACACTCTCACACGGTAATTTTCCATAAATATGCAAAAGCAAGATAGTTTCATTAGCAGGATGTAGTCTGATCGTGTCATGATAGCACTCTGATTGGGAAGTGACTTAGCCAAGGAAGCAGAGACTCAGACTGGAAAAAACTGAAACTGCTATATAAGCAAAGGCAGCATTTTCAAAACAATAAAAGATTACTTGGGAATTGAAACATGTTATGTAGATTTTAGATCTAGAATCAGAAATGCCAGCCCACTGTTGCACTGTTTGTGAATGAATCTTGAGAGGTGATTGGTTGAGAATCCCAGGCAGCAGACTGTGATTGGCTGACGGTGACAGACTGGAGTCAGGGCTGGGGGTAAACACACATACACTCACACCAGCAGCTGGAATGGGTTAGCCCACGTTGCTCATGTTACCTTGCACACTGGATAGGCTTGATCTCCTTCTGCTAGCTGATTTATTAGCACTTGTTAACATCACGAGGTCCAGAGCTGTTGTGCTTGGCTGTGACAGGACCAAAACACATGTTTTCACAGGATCACAGTTACAGAGGAATGACAGAGCAGGCACTGTGGAGAAGAGGGGGAGCTACACAGTCTTCAAGAATAAACAACTCTTAAAAGCATCAGTAAATAATTATGGACATTCAAACTTAATGGGACAATTGTCCAACTAAATAGAAAATACACTGTTGTTTCATAAAGGGCCCATTTTACACTATTTCCTGGTCTGTGTTATAAAAACACCTGGAGTTGTGTTTTGTTTCATTCACACATGTTTAACACACAAACCCTAGGCTCTTTTCCAACTTGTGATGTCATGTGGTAAAACAGTTATGGCTCCACTGTGTTTTTAAACTCCATACGTCTTCACTGCAATAATTTGGATAATTTCAGCACTGGAATTGTCGATCTCTACAGAATGAAAGGTAAAAGGTAGCTGTCAAGCTGAATACTAGGCAAAGCAAATTTATTGTATAGCACAATTTGTACACAAAGTTATGTACAGAATAAGTACTATACAAAAATTTTTTTTAATTAAAATCACAATACAATCAAAATGTAAATTATCATAATAAAATGTACATTAAAAGAGAAGATGGCAACATAAAAATCTTTTAGTCATATGCACAGCTAAACAGAACCCATTAGTTGCATAAAACTGAAATGCTGATTCCCCATGTTTAGTCCTGAGCCTGGGCACCAATAGGAGGCCGGCCTCTGAGATCCTCAGAATACGAGATGGTTCATATGGCACTAACATGTGGGAGCTGTATTTTGGTGCTAGGCCATAGAGAGACTTGTACACAAGTAGAGCTGCTTTAAAGTCTGCTCTCTGAGCCACAGGAGCCAGTGCCTGTGGCCAGTGACACCTGAGCACAGGACTTATGTGCTCCTACCTGTGTGCTCCTAGTTCTAGCCAGGATCGAGCAACAGCATTCTGGATGTACTGAAGCTGTCTTAACGATTGTTTGAAAGGCCATTACAAGCCTGCTCACTCACTTGACATCACAAGGTAGAACAGAGCATTTTGAGCTAGCATGCTAACAGTGCACCTTGTGATTCTCAGACTATAAAACAAGAGAAGAAGAGGGAGCAAGGACATACCCTCTGCTTTCAAGAGGAGTAGTTAAAATGAGATGGCACTGAAGACAGCAAACTACGCGCATCATCCCAAATCCCTATAGCCTATGCAATGATTGGACCCCGAAGTTATTTATTTATTTAATTTTTCTTAATTTTGCATTATATTTATGAACTTTTGGATAATTAGATGCTAATTAGAGCAGCGAGCAGTAGTCAGAGTGGTGGTATTTTATAGCATGGAAGTACCAGAGGAAGAGGGCAAACAAATATGGCTATCAAGATGACACATACCTTGGTCTTGGGTCACCTCAATATTTATAAGGCTGCCTGCAATCTGAAGAAGGAGAGGGAATTTATTTGGACACCTATGACTGTGGAAGATCTAAATAAATGTATTGGTTTGATCTTTATATGCCAGTTGTACATCTTCTGCAAATCACTGATTATTGGTGCCAGGAGTCAATTTTCAGTGTGAACCTCATAGCCACTGTCATGTCCCATATCCTTAGCAACCTGCAAATGAGTGACCTAAAGACAGACACAGAGAATGACGCCAGGAAACCAAAGTAGAATTCTGATCCCATCTGTCCAAACATGGAACAAATCCGCTATATGTCCTTTTACCACCCTAAACAAAATATGGCCGTGGAAGAGTAGACAATTGCCACCAAGACCAGGCTGAGCATCGAACAATACATGAAGGCCAAGTCAACTAAATGGTGCTAAAGCTGTTTGTCTTAGCATCCTTTATTCAGAGAAGTCCACCACATCAGTCTAGGGGAGGGGTTTTCCTTTGATGTTGTAGCACAGCTGGTCAACAGGGAGTTTTTGAGCACAGGCTATTGCATCTCTATGCACAACTTTTACAGGAGTCCTTTGCTCTTCCATCATCTGATCTCTCAGGGCTTTGCTGTGTACAGCACGTACCGGAAGAGGGAACTGGCAAGCCAAAAACAGGGAGAACAAGTAGGTCAAGAAGTCACCCAGACAAGGAACTTCTGTGGATGGACACTCGTGAAGTCTGTCTCTGCTCCTACATTCAGTCTGCTCTGGTTGTGCAGGGCTGGGAAACAAAGGGTCAACAGTACCAGCAGGTCACTGTACAGAGGCTAACTGCAGTGAGTAAGCACGTGGGCGGTGTTAATACCTCAGACCAACTTCTCGGCACCATCTCAGTCCACCACAAAACCAGGAGGTAGACAACCATCATGTTTCAGCAGTTACGTCATCCACAAAGACGTGTCTGAGCTGCTGCTTGGTATGGCTCTCAAAGGGTGTCATCTGCCACCTCCACCAATAGTCACAATCCCTCTGCTGACACCTCAAGCTGTGGACATTCTCCTTTCTAACTAATAATTTAGCTTTCGTCCAACAAGGGATGCTGAAACTGAAGAGTCTGGAAAAGTTTGTAATACTGCATTGTGTGTACAGCTAAACTGAAATTGCTATACTGTATATTTCCCTATTGAAATGTTGTGGTACTAAAATATTGCTCCACTGGTAATGATCTTCAAGGTTGTGTATGTTGTCACTTCTTTAGATGTGAGGATGTAAAGAATGATTAATGTTGATTTTGTTCTGTAATGACAGTCCCGATTCAGTCATGGTATAATGGCCTACTGCTTTAGAACAGCTCTAAACATAATGTAGTATTTTATTGATTTAATATTTGATGTGCCAAATCAAATGAGGTTGCACAATTAACATATGCACTATATTAATATTAATAATAACTTTTTTACATTAATTATCTGTGCACTTTTTCCCATAAATTATTAACCATTAGGGCACTTTCTACATGAATGGACAATACCACAATATTTGGTATCGATACAATGCCAAGTACTTTAGTGGGTAATTTTTTTCATTAGTAAAAATATTAAATCAGTACCCCATATTGATCTAATATCAAGTGTGAAGGGATTTATATAAATATATGTATACAAAATGCTTCAGGTAGGCTCTGAAGTACAAACTGAAAACTTGATACTGATGGGTCAGTCAAGAATGCTGTTGCTGGTGTTTTGATACAAAACCATGAAGAAATGGCACTAATATAATAAAATTTGCATTACAGTATCAATGCCCACATTTCCACTGAGTCAGTATTGATATAACGATGCTTCAAAATCAATACTCTCATCCCATCAGTGTCCTATATACTCCACATGAACTACCGCAGCAATGCAAGATGTGATGATGTCAATGTAATGTAATACAGTGTGGCACTTGAAGAGCTGAACAACTCTCTTGATTTCATTATGTGAACTGCTCTTTTAACCACGTTTTGCTCTTGGCTTCTCTTTTATTGACGGTAATCCTTTAAAGGTGCAATATTTATCTTTTCTGATGAGGGATTTACCAGTTTTGAAGTTTAATGCCATATTGGGGAACATTCCTTAGAAAGCAATAACACCTCTGGAGCAGGTAGTGGACCTTTCACCAAGAACATTAAACACATTTTAAGAAAACAGGCAAAAAGCAAAAATGGTTTCCCTGATCATTTCTACTTTGTGACATAGTCCATTGTCCTTTTGTATTTATCCAGGCACACCACAACATCAGCTTAAACATCAGATTAACTAGAGACATTTACCTGCCCCATTTCGTGGTCTGACATAACCCTGCGGTGCAGTGATTGTATTCCTGTGTATTCCCTGTGTACTCCTTGTGAACTCCCTATGTATTCGATGTGTACTCCTGTGCACTTTCTATGTACCTCCTGTGTACTCCCTGTGTACTCCTGTGTACTCGCTACGTAATCCCTGTGTACTCCTGTGTACCCCCTATGGACTCCCTATGTACTCCCTCTGTACTCCCTCTGTACTCCTTTGTACTCCCTGTCTTCTCATGTGTACTCACTGTGTATTCCCTATGGACTCAATGTGTACTTCCTGTGTACTCCTGTATACTCCCTGTATACTCCCTTTGTACTCCCTGTGTATTCCCTGTTAACTCTCTGTGTACTCCCTGTGTATTTCCTGTGTACTCTTATGTACTCCCTGTGTACTCGATGTATACTCTGCGTGTACTCCTCTGTACTCCCTATGTATAACTGTGTACTCCCTGTGTACTCCAGAGTACTCTCTGTGTACTCCTGTATACTCCCTGTATACTCCCTGTGTACTCATGTGTACTCCAGTGTACTCAATGGGTACTCCTGCGTACTTTCTATGTACCTCCTGTGTACTCCTTGTGTACTCCAGTGTACTCAATGGGTACTCCTGCGTACTTTCTATGTACCTCCTGTGTACTCCTTGTGTACTCCTGAGTACTCCCTGTGTACTGCCCATGTACTCTTATGTACTGCCTGTGTACTCAATGTGTACGCTGCGTGTACTATTGTGTACTCCCTATGTATAGCTGTGTACTCCATGTGTATTCCTGTGTACTCCCCGTGTACTCCTCTATACTCCCAGTGTACTCAGTGTGTACTCCCTGTGTACTCATGTGTACTCCAGTGTAAGCCCTTTGTCTTCCTATGGATTCCCTGTGTACTCCCTGTGAACTCCCTGTGTACTCGATGTCTACTCGTGTGCACTTTCTGTGTACTTCCTGTGTACTCGCTGTGTACTCCTGAGTGCTCCCTGTGGTCTCCCTAAGTACTCCTGTGTACTCATTTGTACTCTCTGTGTACTCGTGTCTATTTCCTGTGTACTCCCCATGTATTCCCTGTGTTCTCCTGTGTACTCCTTGTGTACTTCCTGTGCACTCCTGTGTACTCCCTCCATATTCATGTGTACTCCCTATGTATAACTGTGTTCTTCCTGTGCACTCCTGTATACTCCCTGTGTACTCATGTGTACTTGAGTGTACTCCAGTGTTGGTAACTTACAACTAACAGCTGTACGGTATCTGTATTTTTACATAGTTGCTTAGCTTCTCTCATCCAACATTACCCCAGTATCGTTGTATTCCCTGACTGACTGTAGAGCGTGGATGACAGAATGGGATAAAGCAGGCCAAAGCGGCTTCTGGTCTAAACCCAAAAGCATGAGCTAAATTTCGACCATGCTCACAGCCTTATCTCCCAGGGCAGCACAGATTCATGTTCTCACAGCTTTGACTGGAGGAGAACCAAACTCCTGCCTGGACATGCACCAGATAAACCTTACAGAGGAATTATGGAATCTTGGTTTAGTCCTGGCTCAGTCCCTAGTTGTAGCAGGTTTAATTAACCCATACCCAGACTAACCCGGTGTAACAGGCTGAAGTACCCCCCCCGGACTATACCTGGCATAAAAAGGGCCTAGACGCCATTATACCCAGGTATATTATGGTCTAGGTCTAAAAACTAAAGAAAACTCCAGCACACTGTCTCACTCTTAATGCAATTTTATTCCATACAACGTTTCGGTCGCTCTGACCTTCTTCAGGTATCATTATCATCATTATTATGGTCTAGGCCAAAACATACCCCCCAGGCCAGATTATACCGTCATGATAACTTTTTTTTTTTTTAGATAGGTTTGGTCTGTTAAATTAAAGAATACCTATTCTTCTTGTGTCTACTATATAGCTATAATCTATAACACCCATGGATCATTATGTTATAATTTGGACATTTTAAATAGCAATATTAATCTAAAATGACTCAATGTAGGCCACTTTGCTCACACATGCCTTTTCAGGTCTGCACATACATTTTATATAGGATTGAGATCAGGGTTTTGTGATGGCCACTCCAAAACACAGACTTTGTTACCCTTAAGCCACTTTGTAACCATTTTGACAATATGCTTCGGCTCATTGTCCATTTGGAAGACCCATTTGCGCCCAAGCTGGGTGATGTCTTGAGATGTTGCTTCAGTATTTCCACATAATGTTCACTTTTCATGGTGCCATTTATTTGGTGAAGTGTACCTGTCCCTCCTGCAGAAAAATAAAAACATAATGCTGCCACCCCAGTATTTCACAGTTGGGATGGTATTAGGCTTGCAAACTTCCCCCTTTTTCCTCCAAAATTAAGGTTTTTGTCCCTGTGTGCATTTACAAACTGTAATCTGGCTTTTTTTTTATGTTTCTTTTGAAATTGTGGCTTCTTTCTGGCAGTGCGGCCTTTCATTCCATGTTGGTGTTTCACTGTGGATAAGGACACACTTACCAGCTTCAGCCAGCATCTTCACAAGAACGTTTGCTTTTGTTCTTGGATTGATCTGCGCATTTTGGACCAAAGCATGCTCATCTCTGGGACACAGAACCTCCTCCTTCCTGTGATGGCTGGATATTCTCATGGTGTACATGTGTATAATAGTTTAAACAGATGAATGTGGCACCTTCAGGCATCTGGAAGTTGCACCCAAGAATGAAGACTTGTGTCCACAATTCTCTTCCTCATATCTTGACTTGTTTCTTTTGACTTCCTAATTATGTTACACAAAGAAGCAATGTGTTTCAGGTGTGCCGTCAAATATATCCACAGGTGTGTCTCTAATGAACTCAAATATTGTCAATAAACTTATCAGAAGCTTACAAAAAGATTGCATCATTATCTGGGTTTTCCCAAATTGTTTTTAAAGGCATAGTAATCTTACTGTTGTAAAGGCATAGTAATCTTAATGTTGATGAACTTCTGACTTTGAAGAGAGTAATGAAAAATGGTCTCATTATTTTAGCATTTACAAAATAAAAATTCATGTTATGTCATGTTTGTCCACTACATAATAAGACACATATCCTTTTTTTCAGACAGTGAGAAAAAAAGGATATGTGTCCTTTTATGTAGTGTTATGTAAACTTCTGGTTTCAACAGCATCTGCACCCTGTCCATCCACGAGAATGAAACTGTCCTTGAGGTTTCTCTTTTTCCCACTGCTTTGTTTTGTTTTTCCTTGCTGAGAAGGTGGGTGGACAGGAGGCACTCTGGGACAGTTATCCATTTGCTTGTTTTCTATGAATTTTTCGTTAATCTGTCTGTCTGTTATTGACTAATGTCTGTTGCACTGTTTGATTTTCTAACTTTGTGCTGATTAAATCAATAATCTTGTTAAGCTCTAAGAGGCAACTGCTGTTGTGATTTTGGGTTACAACAATAAAATGAATTGAATTGTTCTGGCACTGGTGGACGCAGTTTACAGATTTTGTGTCATGCATGTGAGGGGCTACGGCAGATCTAGTGATGCCAATTCAGCAGGACTCTTCACGTGCCACACCCCTCTATACCTACTTGGGGTGATGTCCCATAAGTGATTGTGGTTGATGCTGCTTTTGTTACTTGCATTGAAATAAATTAGGCTGTAGACTGACCTGTTAAAATAGTATTACATGAACTTCTCAAGTCTTAATTCATAATACATGGAACAGTGGTAAATGGCCTAAGTTAGCTTGGTTAGCTTTCTGCAGGTCAATCAAACTCTCAAAATCAGTTAAGGGGTTATTGTACTTGGTCACATAGTATGCTGTTCAGAAGAATTTATATTTAAGACCATGGCTGTTGTAAATTCCTGACTGGTGGCATTTGTGTTGACCAGTGTTTCTTCCTTTGCTGGCTCTCATTTTTTTCAGCCACATGTGTGCTATAGAGATTTTTTGCTCATGTATTTTTTCCTCAGTGTCAAAACCTGAACATCTCTTGTCTGTCCAAAAGCACTTGTTTTGCTTTAGTTATATAGAGGGATATATGCATAGCATCTCCTCCCGCTGCTGCTGATGATCTCCCTGCATTGTCCTTCTCATCCTGAATTCCAATATGGTGCCTCAAATCTTCTTTTCTGGGATTTCTTCATTCTCACTTGATTTTTTCACTTAAATATTTGATCTATTTTTCCCTACATTGTTCTTATGTCATTCTCTTTTGTGTATAACACTTCCAGTTGGTAACCAGAGCCATGGTCCTGGAGCCTGAAGAACGTTCTTGGCCAGTCTAGTGAGTGGGACATTCTGCTTTAGTTCCAGCTTCACATCTGACCAGCCTCAAATGGGAATACTGTGGTTGAGCTGGCAATATTGCTGTGTTATTTTCAAAAACACATACACAAAGGTTGGTATTATGTCTAACCAGACAATTGTATAGATAGATTTGAAAGGTTTTTATTCTGCACTCTTCTCTTTTAATGGTAAATTTATGATGATTATTTATGTTTTGATTTGTGTGATTTTAATACCTTTCTTATTCTGTAAAGCACTTTGAATTACCTTGTGTACGAATTGTGCTATACAAATAAACTTGCCTTGCCTAGATAGATAGATAGATAGATAGATAGATAGATAGGGAAATTCATTTGTCCAGCAGCAAAAACAGAGACATAACATAAATTGCACACAGGTATAAAATCACAAACAGTACAAAGATAATAAAGTGCACCCTATTAACAAGAGCTGTTATACAGTCTTATAGCAGCAGGAATGACCGATGTCCTGAACCTCTCAGTTCTACAGTGCAGCGAGAGAAGCCTGGTACTGTGGCTACTTCTCTGAGCTGACACAGTCTCGTGCAGCGGGTGTCTGTGTTGATCTGCATCAGACTCCTCATCCTCTTCTCCACCAGCTCCCCAACAGAGTCCACCCTCCCACCCATCACAGACACACACTTTCTGATTAGCTTATCAAGCCTGTTATGGCCCCGCACAGTAATGCTGTTTCCCCAGCACACCACTCCAAAAAACACAGCACTGGCTACAACAGAATGGTAAAAAAAATATGCAGAAACTCATTACAGACATCAAAAGATTTAAGCTTCCTAAGAAAGAAGAGTCTGGACAACCTCAATGCTCTCACCAGCAATTACAACTGGATGAATTGGGGGAGTTTCAGTCTATGGAAGTCCACAATCATCTCCTTAGTCTTAGATGTATTTAGAACAAGACCATTTCTCTCACTCCAGACTGTGAAAGCAGCAATAAGGTCTCTATACTCTATTTTGTTTTCTCCTTTTACACATGCCACCACTGCTGTATCATCTGAATATCATATTTCAGATGATACAGCAGTGGTGGCATGTGATAGTGCACCAGGTAGGCCCTTGATTGGCAACTTCCCTTTTTAATGACATGACATTCACCCACCCGTGGCTGGATTATTGGTTTGTCTCCAAGTCTGTATGTATGGACAATATTGAAATTAATATTTTGCCAACTCCCTTAACAGACCATAATGTGTTAAATATATTATACTTTTTAATCTGGGCATTGGTCAATCACTTCAATGGAGTTGAATAAATCTGTTCTTTTTATTGGCATAAGGCCCAAAATGAAGAAATTTATGGGGGAAAAAATGGAAACTTGAAAGTTGGGAAATGTTAAAGGAAGTATAGTTGTGATTTGGCTAAATCTAGATGGCAATCAGCAATAACCCCTTTTCTTGTATGGCACCAGAAAATCTCTTGGTTGAGGAAAACATAAAATTAACTTAACTTAAAAAGAAATTAGACTGTATTTATACGCTGGAAGTGGTAGATTACTTTATTCATCCCTGGCAGAAGTGTCTAGAAAAAAGAGAACAGATGACTTCCTATTTCTTCAAGCTAGATAAATCTCATGGTAATTAATGCCATGTCTCACTTGAAAATTGATGGTGTCATTGCTGAAGATAAGCATTTCTGAACCCTGCTATGAATACTTCTTATCACTTTTTGCAACCAAATTAAATGAAAATGCTATGTTCACGTTCTTTAATCATTTAGACATCATAAATACTATTGATGAACAAGAGATGCTGCTCTGTGACACTCCTCTTGAACTGAAGTAGTCCATGCCATCTCCAAACTCAAAAATATCCTATCACCTGGAGCATCTGGCATCACTTTACAAACATTTTGTTGAGCTATTATCGCCGTTCCTGTTTAAGGTCTTTTCTGGACACATTAAGTCCCCGCCAGCATGATGCAAGGGCTGATTAACCTAATACCAGAGACTGTAGGCCAGGGGTCTCAAACTCAGATTACCTGGGGGCAGAGTCTGGGTGAGACAAACACACATGACGAAATCTGCCTGTCCTTGTGGATATTACAGAGATCAGATCAAAACTAATTCTAAAAGTTCACATTTTGTATTTAAATATATTTATATTTTTTTATTGAATTGTTTCTACAATAAACTGCCTGAAGGTTAAACTGTTGGTAAACCAAACCTGAATGCGCTGCCCCGGACTCATATACTGAGTTTTAACCTGTGAGCACGGAGCAGTGAGAGAGTGACAGCAGGGTATCACTTTTTATATTTTGTGAAGGACTTTTGGCAAAAGAACAGAGAAAAGGACGATCACGGACTGGGTTAAGAGGAAGAAACAATGTGGATCCCTAAAAGTTTGGACTTTGCTGGAGTTGCAGCCTGGATTAGTTGTACAGGTTGTGTTTATTTAAAAATAATGCATCAAAACTTGTTCTTGTTTACACGGTGAGAAAAGTCAAGCACGGGACAAAACCACGTGTCCCGTCTCACAGCAGAGGATTTGTCTTCATTGGAGCAGGACAGCATGGCGGTGAGTAAAACAAATGAAGTTCCAGCTCCAGCTACCTTGGGCTGGACACAGATGTGGTCAGCAGTGAAAGGCAGAGACTGACTGTAGTCAGACTGATTAAGACTCAATGCTCTTAAACAATGATATTTAATTTAACATATGCCCCCTTGTCCACCATCAAATGTGTAGGGCCCCTAGGCCGTGAGCTTGAGACCCCTGTTGCAGGCCTATGAACATGGCTATGATACTTATGCTCAGAATTCCAAATATGGAACTCAACTCCAAATTATTTTCTCAGATTTTGCTAACAGATTTAAAAGTGTACTCCCTTCTGGATGAAAACCAGTGCAGATTCATGAGCAAAATGCATGTCTGTAATAACATCCGCCTAGTCCTGGATAGCTTCATGCCTTTCTTAAATTTTTGTAAGGCCTTCAGTATGGTTGAACATCATCTTCTCAGTTATTATTATTATTATTATTATTATTATCCATTTTCTTCCGCTTATCTGGGCCGGGTCGCGGGGGCAGCAGTCTAAGCAGAGACTCCCAGACTTCCAGAACACCTCCCTAGGGAGGCGTCCAGGAGGCATCCTGAGCAGATGCCCGAGCCACCTCAACTGGCTCCTCTCGACGTGTAGGAGCAGCGGCTCTACTCCGAGCTCCTCCCGTGTGACTGAGCTCCTCACCCTATCCCTAAGGGAGCGCCCAGCCACCCTGCGGAGGAAACCCATTTCGGCTGCTTGTATCCGCGACCTTGTCCTTTCGGTCATTACCCAGAGCTCATGACCATAGGTGAGGGTAGGAACGTAGATTGACCGGTAAATCGAGAGCTTCGCCTTCCGGCTCAGCTCCCTCTTCACCACAACGGACCGATACAGCGACCGCATCACTGCAGACGCTGCACCGATCCGCCTGTCAATCTCACGTTCCATCCTTCCCTCACTCTTGAACAAGACCCCGAGATACTTGAACTCCTCCACTTGAGGCAGAGACTCACCACCCACCCGGAGAGGGCAAACCGCCTTTTTCCGGTCGAGAACCATGGCCTCGGATTTGGAGGAGCTGATTCTCATCCCGGCCGCTTCACACTCGGCTGCAAACCACCCCAGTGCCTGCTGCAGGTCCTGGCTTGAAGAAGCCATCAGGACAACATCATCTGCAAACAGCAGAGATGAGACACTGTGGTTCCCAAACCAGACCCCCTCCGGCCCCTGGCTACGCCTAGAAATTCTGCCCCCCCCCCCCCCCCCCCCCCCTGAACCGCCACTTTAACGTGGTGGGTTTGAGTGCCTTTGAATGATCCTGGGAGCTATGTTGTCGGGGGCTTCATGCCCCTGGTAGGTTCACCCATGGCAAACAGGTCCAGGGAGATGGGACAGACTAAGAGCAGTTCAGAAGCCCCTTATGAAAAGAGAAAAATCAAGGCCAGTTACGTCGCCCGGACCGGCGTTACCGGGGCCCCACCCTGGAGGGGCAGAGCTGTCAACCGATCACCACCTGGTGGTGAGTTGGATCCGCTGGCGGAGGAGGAAGCCGGACAGACCTGGCAGGCCCAAGCGCATCGTCAGGGTCTGCTGGGAACGTCTGGCAGAGCCTTCTGTCAGGGGGGTCTTCAACTCACACCTCGGGGAGAACTTCTCCCTGATCCTGGAGGAGGCTGGGGACATGGACTCTGAGTGGGCCATGTTCTCCACCTCTATTGTCGATGCGGCCGCTTGTAGCTGTGGTCGTAAGGTCTGCGGTGCTTGTCGTGGCGGCAATCCCCAAACCTGGTGGTGGACACCGGAAGTAAGGGATGCCGTCAAGCTGAAGAAGGAGTCCTATAGAGCCTTGCTGGCTCGTGGGACTCCTGAGGCAGCCGATGAGTACAGGCAGGCCAAGCGTGCCGCGGCTCGTGCAGTCACAGAGGCAAAAACTCGAGGTTGGGAGGATTTCGGGGAGGCCATGGAGGAGGACTATTGGACGGCCTCAAAGAAATTCTCACAAACCGCCCGACCCCTCAGGAGCGGGAAGCAGTGCTTCACCAACACTGTTTACAGTGCGGGTGGAGACCTGCTGACCTCGACGGATGTTGTCGGGCAGTGGAAGGAATACTTTGAGGATCTACTCAATCCCCCCGTCATGTCTTCCGAGGAGGAAGCAGAGACTGTGGACCCGGAGGCGGACTCGACCATCACCCTGGCTGAAGTCACCGAGGTGGTTGGCAAGCTCCTCAGTGGCAAGGCTCCGGGGGTGGACGAGATCCATCCCGAGTACCTCAAGTCTCTGGATGTTGTGGGACTGTCTTGGCTGACACGTCTCTGCAACATCGCGTGGCGGTCGGGAACAGTACCTGTGGACTGGCAGACCAGGGTGGTGGTTCCTCTGTATAAGAAGGGGGACTGGAGGGTGTGTTCCAATTACAGGGGAATCACACTCCTCAGCCTTCCTGGTAAGGTCTATTCCAGGGTACTGGAGAGGAGAATCTGACCGATAGTCGAACCTCGGATTCAGGAGGAGCAGTGTGGTTTTTGTCCTGGTTGAGGAACACTGGACCAGCTCTATACTCTCCATCGGGTCCTCGAGGGTTCATGGGAGTTTGCCCAACCACATGTGTTTTGTGGACCTGGAGAAGGCATTCGACTGTGTCCCTCGTGATGTCCTTTGGGGGGTGCTCCGGGAGTATGGGGTCCGGGGCTCTTTGCTAAGGGCTTTTCTTCTTCTTCTTCTTCTTCTTCTTCTTATTATTATTATTATTATTTTATTTATTTTCCATTTCTTCAATAAAATAAACAAACAAACAAACAAAACAAAAAATCAGCAAGAGCTCTCCCGGATTGATAGTATGTAGAGTTCAAATCAGAGTGCTACGCATATCAGTACAAAGAGATGTCATTCTGGACTTGCAGAGCAAAAATATCTGCTCACAGAGGGTTAAAAACAGGAACACATTGCCTTTGATTTGTTGAATGAGATGATTTTGGGCATTCTCTTTGTATAATTCCTGTAGCGACCGACCAGTGCAGCGTGCTCAAGATGCACATGTTCTTTTTAGTCTTACCTGGGAGATGGTCAGTGTTGCCCGCTCGTGCCTCAGAGCTGTACAGCTGTACGGCTCAGTGTGCTCTTGTGGTAAGTTCCCTGTGTGCTGCATTGATTGTTCCCTGGAAGCTGGTGTTTCTTGGGAACAAGCTCTTGGCAAGAAAGAGAGATGAAGTTGTCCACCATGACATTTTGTACCTTTATCCTTGATCCACATAAGGCTCCATCAGACTGAGGACAACTCTCTAACCCAGATGCTGCCCAACTGGCCGTGCCTTATACTTTCTTAGGTAAGGGCTGCCAAGATTTTGTCCCTGCAACTAAGAACGTGGTTTCAAGTGTATCTTGCCTGTTGGACATGTTCTGCGTAAAGTGGCAGCAAGCTTTTGGTTGAAAAAAGCTGCTCTAGTATTATTATTGCTATTATGTCACAGTATTTGCTCTGCAGCACGGTGCTTCTCAAGAAGAAGCCCTAGTACTTCAACCATAAGCTCAACATTTCAGTGTTTTTAAAGTGAACCTATTCTGCAAAATTGACTTTTTGCAGCTTTAACCATGTAGCTGTCATTTAGGTAAAAAAAAACCCCAAAACCCTCTGCTCACTAATGTAATCTGCAGCTATCCATAGTAGGTGCCAACAGCTATTTATTTATGACGTTTGCGGTGATGTCAACTCTCTTTGGGCATAGCAGGTTTCTAACACAGAAGTCAACAGACTTGCTTCTTTTATTGAGTTGTTTTTGATGAATATTGCTAAAATGTCAACATTATAACATAATGATCCACAGGTGTCATAGATTATAACTATATACAAGACACAAGCACAATATGTCTTCTTTAATGAATCCTCTGTTTTTCTCTGATAGAGAAGAGATTAAAACCTTTGAGCTTTGCAGTAGGAAGTCCATGTGGTGCAGTCACTCAGTCACAACGCAGTCCTACTGGAGGATGCTTAAACACACATTTTGGATGCATGTTTTATTAGTCAGCATAAAAACCGAACAGGAGCACCATGCAGGCATTGTGTTTGTATTTGTTAGCACTAGAACCATATTGTCCAGGTTCCATTTGTGCTTTGCTGTACTTTTGAAAATTTCACATTTGCTATGGTCAGCCTGCAGAGATGGTAAATTCAAGTCTATTTAGTAGTAGTACACATGTTACAAGTGGCTATGCGCACAGTAAGATTTCCATCAGTCACGCGGCCATCTGCTTATCCTACTCACATTGGCCATCACATTCCCCTGTCACACATTATGTCACCACTTTGGAGTTCAGCCACTTTTGCAGTATTGGATAGATTTGCATTATGAAGATTTACAGGTTTAAAGGTGCACTGTGTATTTTATAATGAGGGATCCACTACCTGCTTGTTTCCATGAACATGTTATTGCTTTGACAGGAATGTTCCATGATTTATCCACATTTATCTGTTTAGCATTCAATTCCACAGATTTTATTGTTGAAAAATACCTTGGAAAATCATGTACTGTTACTGTACGTCAGCTTGCCTCTCCACAGATCTGACCTGTGAGGTCATCTACTGTACATAGAAACAGACCCAGTTTTAGCCTAACCCTGGGTGGCCATGCCTAAAATGTAGATAGACAAAAATAAACACAGAAGGTGCAATTCTGACCCTCTGTGAAGTAAGTGGTCAGCACTCCTGAAAGAGTGGAGAAAGAATTCTCCCATAATGTTAAAACACACACCAATGATAAGAGCAGTCACATACAGCCTGTGGAGCTCAAGAAAGGCTTCTTGGTGTGGTTGTAGTTTAGCCCATAGAGTTGAAAGGTTGTTTTCTTTTGGAAATGTATTTTGTAAAAGGGGTTTGCAACCAGTAGTTAATTTCTGAGGATTTCAGTGTTTGTGGTGCTGTCAAGCCACAGACTGTGGATGGAGACAGGAAATGGCATTCATTAACTATACATTTGGTCTAGATTTTTGACACTTAGTTGGAGGAGCACCATCATCATTATGAGCAATATCTGTGTTGGAAAGGTCATTTTTTAATTATTTCAAGCTCTCAAGAGTAGCTGCAACCACAGTATGTGCAGCAGATGCAGCAGAGACATCCACAGAGTGGGAGTGCAGAATAAGTTGCAGGCTTCAAAAGCACCAGGACTCTCTCCAAAAATGTGTCTGTTTTAAAGAAATTGTATCATTTAATTTGAGTGAGCAGGTCAGATGCTTCTGTGCTTAAGTATTTACATTTCCATTTGCATGTCGTTTAGCATTTTTATTACTTGCAAAATGTTTTGTTCACTTGCACACCAGCTTTTTCTCCACTCAGCTGAACTGAAGCTCTATCACTGCACTGTGTTGCCAGATCCTCAAACCCATATCATACAAAGAGCCCAAAATTATTGTATTTTGGCCGAAGTTATCTTATAATACAAAAACATAGGATACGATAACGCCCACACATTCTAGAAACATTATTTTTGCATCAGATGCCTAATACATACAGACACTATACAGCTCAGACCCAAAGCACCATAGTACACACAGTCCCATCAGCCTGCCTTTTAACAACCATCACATTAAGGACGCATGCAGGACTTACACTTCAGAACTTAATCTCTCACATTAAACAGTTTGGCACTTACTACGTTCTTTGCCTGTCTTGTGCTGTGGAGTTGCTCTTCTGTTTAGTAGTTTGACACACCATTTCTTCCAAAATTACAATCCACAGTTGTGAGAGCTATGGGGGTGCTAAGGTTAACATGTTAATTTAGAGCCTTTTATCAATGGAGCATAACCCCCACCATGTTTTCTTCGCCATTTTAAATGTTGTTTGCCCCTGTAGTGATTTATAAATTCCTTTTTTCCCTCTATTGTAGTCTCATTTTGAACACTCTGTGTTTGCAAGTTGAACATTTTTAGTTGAGACAGGATGCGCTATGAAAGTGGGACAAAAGTCTTTGGGGGAGCTATGGGGCATTGGCCATTCTAGGGGTGGCCGGTGCCCCCTTAAGAGATTTTTTAAAGTGATTATAGTTTATTTTCTATGGAGACATATAGGCTAAATATGAAGGGTGTGTGCAGTAGCTCTCTTCCTGATTGCAGTAATGTTGGTTTCGCATTTGACCAAGGATATTTGCCTCCGCAACCACAGCGGGAGCTCCCACTTACTGTGCCCCACTTGCTCTAACACTGTGTGGGAGCCCTATTCTGAAGTGCCGTTAGGTATGCTGGTTAGTTTTTGATTAAAAAAGTTATTCCTTGATTATTATCAAACAAAAAAAAACTTTAAAAAAAAGAAAACATTTTATGGTTAATGTATTTTTTTTCAATTGCTTCCAGGTCAGGTGACCTAGGAACTCCAAACCATGTTATTATTCCAGAATTAACCCTGTGAGGCATTTTTAAGAATTTGTATTTATTTTTATAAATAAAAAAAAATCTATAACTTTTTTCAGTAGCTTCTAAGGCAGGTGACATCAGAACCCCAAACGACATTGGTTTCCATAATTAACCCTTTGTGGGATTTTCCAGACTTTTTTTTCCCTTGAAAATCAGTGATAACTTCTAAATCAGGTGACCTACGAACCTCAAACCAAGTTATTAAAGAAGGCCTAGTCCACACATATCACACATATATTTGGTTTCTAGAGTTAACCCTTTGTAGATTTGTGTTTTATAGAAAATAAGTGTTTATTTTGTTTTTTGTTTTTTTCCGATAGTTTCCAAGTCAGGTGAAGGAACCCCTTAGGAACATGTGGACTGGTTGGGCAAACTCCCATGAACCCTTGAGCACCTGACGGTAAGTATATACTTATAGGACCAAAACTACACTGCTCCTGCTGAATCTGACTTTCAATTATAGGTCAGACTCTTCTTTACAGTCCCAGGAATAGACCTTACTGGGGAGGCTGAGGAGTCTGATCCCCCTGTAGCTGGAGCACCCCTTCTGCCCCCTCTTTCTTAAACAGGAGGACCACCATTCCAGTCTGCCAGTCCAGAGGCAATGACCCCAAGCGCCATAAAATGTTAAAGTGAGGCAAGATTCAAGACAGAGACTTTAGATATTCAGGACGGACCAAGGAGCCCGCCAACTACCTCAGGGGTCTGCCTCAGAGTCCCAGATCACTGCTTCCTCCTCTGAAGATTTCACAGTACAACTGACAAGATACTTAAAGTACTCCTTCCACCGTCCGACCACATCCTCAGTTGAGGTCAACAGCTCTTCATCCACAGTGCAAAGTTTACACTGGAAAGTTTTCAGGCCTAGGCCTATCCCAACCCGGGTCTGTCAGACCATCTCTCTCTCTTGCTGCACCCAATGCATACACCTAAGATCAAGGATTGCAATCAGAACCGTGAGAACATGGCCACAGGACGCTATTCCTATGCTCCAAGACTGTTTCCACCACACAGAATGGGAAGTATTCAAAGAGCAGGACACTGTCAATCTGGACAGTTACACCGCCACTGTCTTGGATTACATCTGCTTCTGTGTGGACAACATAACAAGCTGGAAAAAAATCTGTGTGTTTCCCAATACCCCACCCTGGATGACACATGGAGTTCAACAACTTATCCAAGCGAGGAATATTGCTTTCAACTCCGGGGACCAGGAGGCATATAATGCTGCCAGGACTAACTTGAGGACTGGCATCAATACTGCCAAACGACATTACAGGAGGCGCATTGAGGCCAGGTTTGAGAACACCACAAACCCAAGGCAGGTTTGGGAGGGCATCAGGGCTATTACGGACTACAAGAGGAAACCACCACCACCCTCAGCTAATAGTCCTACTCTGGCTGAGGACTTAAACCTCTTTTATGCCCGTTTTGACCGTTATCCCTGCCCTGTCCCCTCTCCCCTCGACTGACCCTGCTCCAGTCCTGAGCACTCATGAGGTGAGACGTGTGTTCCGCAGCATCAACACCAGGAAGGCGGCCAGGCCAGATGGAGTACTGGGCCGGGTGCTAAAAGACTGTGCTGCAGAGCTGGCGGACGTCTTCACCTCTATATACAACACCTCACTGTCCTGTTCACTGGTTCCAGCTTGTTTCAAAGCAGCAACCATTGTCCCCGTCCCAAAATAGTCAAACATCACATGTCTGAACGATTACAGACCTGTGGCACTCACTCCCATTCCCACCAAATGCCTGGAGAGACTGGTCATAAAACACATCAAAACCGCCTTGCCACCATTCCTGGATCCATACCAGTTTGTATACAGAGAGAACCGGTCAACTGAGGACGCTATAGCCACGGTGCTGTACACACTACTGGAGCACCTGGAGCACAAGAACACCTATGCTAGGCTCCTCTTTGTAGACTACAGTTCGGCTTTTAACACCATCCGGCCATACAAACTTCGGTCCAAACTCCACCAACTGGGACTCAAGTCCTCTCTGTGCAACTGGACTGAGGACTTTCTCACCAACCATACACAGAGTGTTAGAGTGGGCAAGAACACCTCCCCCACCCTCGTTGTCAACACCGGGGCCCCTCAAGGGTGTGTTCTGAGCCCTCTGCTATACACTCTCTCCACCCACGACTGTCTTTCCTCCTCCGCGTCCAACCTCATCGTTAAGTTTGCTGATGACACCACAGTGCTCGGCCTCATATCCAACAACGATGAGGTTAACTACAGGAGGGAGGTGCAACACCTAGAGACATGGTGCCACCACAATAACTTGGTTTCAAATACTAAAAAGGCCAAGGAGATTGTTGTGGATTTCCGCAGAAAAGGTCACAACGACCACCTATCTCTCCTCATTGGCACCGAGGCGGTGGAGAGGGTGAGCAGTTTTAAATTCCTGGGGGTAACTGTGACTGAGGACCTGTCCTGGGGCAATCATATTACCTCAGCCGTACGGAAGGCCCAACAGCGCCTTTACTACCTGAGGAAATTGAGGAGTGCCCACATTCCCAGACCTCTGATGTTGAACTTTTACAACTGTGCTATCAGCAGCGTTCTGACATATGGACTTTTAGTGTGGTTCTCCAGCTGCACTAAGGCTGACCAGCAGGCACTCCAGCAGGTGGTGAAAGCAGACGGTAGAATCATTGGAACGACTCTGCCAGAAATCAGCACCATCTACTCCACTCGCTGTCTGAGAAGAGTGCACAACATCCTGCGGGACCAACATCACCCTGCGCACCATCTTTTTCACCGGCTGACCTCAGGGAGAAGGTACAGGTCTATACGGGCCAGAACATCCAGACTGGCCAACAGTCTGTATCCATAGGCTGTGAGGCTCCTGAACTCTGCCCCTCTCCCCCCAACTTGGCCCCTCTCTGCCCCCCTCTCACGGACAAAAAACCATATCGAACTCATAATAACACTGAACTGGTTACACTGTTGCTTTTTGTCATGATTCTCAGGTCTCTGTCTGAATGTCCCTGTTACTTGACACACCCTCATTATGCTCCTATCTCATGTTGTACTGAGGTCAATTTTTACACTTGGGTTTAAGGGATATCTATTATTTATGGGTTTGTTATTGGACCTAACGCAATTTCGTTGTTCTTCTGTGACAGTGACTATAAATAAATAAATACCTAAATACCTACGGGCTGAACAGCAGTGCAGAGTACCCGGCCTACCCTGGAGGGGTACTAGACAGTGCACCTATTGGGGACTCCATTGTTCTACTGGGGAACTTCAACGCCCATGTGGGCAACAACAGTGACACCTGGAGGGGCGTGATTGAAAACGGCCTCCCCGATATGAACCCGAGTGGTGTTTTGTTATTGGACTTCTGTGCTAGTCACAGTTTGTCCATAACAAACACCATGTTCAAATACAAGAGTGCACATGGCACCAGGACACCCTAGTTCGGAGGTTGATGATCGACTTTGTTGTCGTGTCATCTGATCTCGGGCCGAGTGTCTTGGACACTGGGGTGAAGAGAGGGGCAGAGCTGTCAACTGATCACCACCTGTGAGTTGGTGAGAGGAAGCCGGGCAGACCTGGCAGACCCAAGCGTATTGTGAGGGTCTGTTGAGAACGTCTGGTGGAACCCTCTGTCAACAGGGCCTTCAACTCACACCTCCGGGAGAGCTTCTCCTTTATCCCAGGGGAGGTTGGAGACATGGAATCTGAGTGGGCCATGTTCTCCACCTGCATTGTCGATGTGGCTGCTCGTAGCTGTGGTCGCAAAGTCTCTGGTGCCTGTCGTGGTAGCAATCCCCGAACCCGGTGGTGGACACTGGAAGTAAGGGATGCCGTCAGGCTGAAGAAGGAGTCCTATCAGGCCCTGCTGGCTTGTGGGACTCTTGAAGCAGCTGACAGGTACTGTCAGGCCAAGCAAGCCGCAGAGTGTGCCGCAGAGGCAAAAACTCGGGGCTGGGAGGAGTTCAGGAAGGTCATGGAAGAGGACTATCTGTCGGCTTCGAAGAAATTCTGGCAAACCGTTCGACGCCTCAGGAGGAGGAAGCAGTGCTTCACCAACACTGGTTCTCCTCAATCCCACTGTCACGTCTTCCGAGGAGGAAGCAAAGTTTGAGGACTCAGAAGGGGACTCGACCATCACCCTGGCTGAAGTCACTGAGGTGGCTGGTAAGCTCCTCGGTGGCAAGGCTCCGGTGATGGATGAGATCCGCCCTGAGTAACTTAAATCTCTGGATGTTGTGGGGCTGTCTTGGCTGACACGTCTCTGCAACTTCGCGTGGCGGTCGGGGACAGTACCTGTGGAATGGCAGACTGGGGCGGTGGTCACTCTGTTTAAGAAGGGGGACCAGAGGGTGTGTTCCAATTACAGGGGAATCACACTCCTCAGCCTTCCCGGTAAGGTCTAATCCAGGGTCCTGAAGAGGAGAATCTGACTGATAGTCGAACCTCGAATCCAAGTGGTTTTTGTCCCGGTTGTGGAACACTGGTCCAGCTCTATACTCTCCATCGGGTGCTCGAGGGCACCTGGAAAAGGCATTTGACCGTGTCCCTCGTGGTGTCCTTTGGGGGGTGCTCTGGGAGTATGGAGTCCGGGGCCTTTTGCTAAGGGCTATCCCGTCCCTGCATGACTCGAACAGGAGCTGTGTTTGCATTGCCGGCAGTAAGCCAGACCTATTCCCAGTGCATGTTGGACTCTGCCAGGGCTGCCCTTTGTCACCGGTTCTGTTCATTGTATTTATGGACAGAATTTGTAGGCGAACTCAGGGGCCGGAGGGGGTATGGTTCGGGAACCACAAGATCTCATCACTGTTGTTTGTAGATGATGGCTTCGTCGAGCCAGGACCTGCAACAGGCACTGGGGCGGTTTGCAGCTGAGTGTGAAATGGCTGGGCTGAAAATCAGCACCTCCAAATCCGAAGGCATGGTTCTCGACCGGAAAAAGGTGGCTTGACCTCACCGGGTGGGTGGAGAATCCAAGTATTTCAAGTATCTGTCTTGTTCATGAGTAATGGAAGGATGGAGTGCGAGATTGACAGGCGGATTGGTGCAGCGTCTGCAGTGATGCGGTTGCTGTATCGGACTGTTGTGGTAAAGAAGGAGCTGAGTCGAAAGGCAAAGCTCTCAATTTACAGGTCAATCGAGCGAACGAGGAGAGATAAAGAGGATAAACGGAGAGAGAGAAAAGACGGGGGAGGAGAGATACCTCACCTATGGTCATGAGCTCTGGGTAATGACCAAAAGGACAAGATTGCGGATACAAGAGGTGGCTCCCTTAGGGATAGGGTGAGGAGCTCAGTCACATGGGATGAGCTCGGAGTAGAGCCACTGCTCCTCCACGTCGAGAGGAGCCAGTTGAGAAGGCTCGGGCACGTATTCCGGATGCCTCCTGGATGCCTCCCTCGGGAGGTGTTCCAGTCATGTCCCACCGGGAGGAGGCCCCAGGCAAGACCCAGGACACACTGGAGGGACTATGTCTCTCAGCTGGCCTGGGAACGCCTCGGGAGCCTCCCAGAAGAGCTGGAGGAAGTGTGTGTGGAGAGGGAAGTCTGGGCCTCCCTGCTGACACTGCTGCCTCCGCGACCCGGCCCTGGATAACGTGGAAGAAAATGGATGGATCGATGGTTTGCAGTTCCTAGGAAATACGTATTTTTTGCTTTTTTTTTAGCTTCTAAGTCCTAAGAAAAAAAACTAATAAAAAAAACTAACAAAAAAAAAAAATCACACAAAGGGTTAAATATGGAAACCAAAGGTGTGTGCGATACCTGGGGATTAGGACCATTATAATAACTCAGTTAGTTTTTCCCTAATCCATTGTATTAATGGCACTTCAGAATACGGCTCTCACACCATGCTAGAGTGAGCAGAGGAACAGTCAGTGAAATATCCAATATGAAACCAGTTTGGGAAAGTGTGCAGAGGAGGGATCAGGAGCTTACAGATACCCAAAGGCAGACTCAGCTCAGACAGGCCTGTGTGCACATCAGACTGACTGAGAGTACATTCGAGTTTGAAAGAGGTGCAAACATAATATGCTCTCATTAAGTGGCATTATTTTAAGCGTTTGATATCAGAGTGCAAACATTTTTAAATGAGGTTGCAATACATCTCTTTGCACCCTGTAGACCCGGGCCTGTTCCCAGAGCAGCCTGTCTGTCACAGCACACATGTTTGAGTGTATTATCATTGCTAATTTGATGGTTTTAAGGTTCGTTGACTTCACTTAACACCTGAAACCTGTTAAATATAACTTCATTCCAGTGCTTAGATTTCTGACACCTCACAAGATTTCATAGGCAGACCACTGGCATTCATCAAGTCAAACATGCCAATGAGAAATTAAGTGTTCAGACCTCTGCTGTACTCGGCACGGAAGAGCATGTAGTACGGGGACATACATTAGAAAAGACATATGATGCAGAATACACTTTTCTTAAGACATTATTACAATGTTCATATACAAATGTTCAAAAAACAGTAAGAAATCAAAGCCTTAAACAACAACAATAAATAAATAAATAGATAGATAGATAGATAGATAGATAGATAGATAGATAGATAGATAGATAGATAGATAGATAGATAGATAGATAGATAGATAGATAGTATGATGCTGCAATGTTGTCTCTTACTGCACATGTGCATTAAGCAAAATCTGCAGACTTCTTCACTTTTCCCATGGGTGAAAGCATTGCAGTTTGAGCCTCCTCTCTTTCTAAATACAGGAAGTCATGCTGCTAGGTCATCTCCATTTATCTCCATTCACTAGCACAGAGCAAGGTAACACCTGCTCACAAACCACAAAATATCCAGTCACTCCAGAGAGTCCTGAGGGAGGGGGCTTGAGAAGGGATTTTTTTCTGGAGAAGTTCAAATGGTCACTGGCAGGGAGGACTAACCTAAACAAGCATAAATCTGACACATTGTGAGACAACCAGTAGTCTTAAGTGAACGTGTCACTGCAAACACTTGTCTAAACCAGGTAGCTCTGCGAAACATAATCATTCATATATATGATTCATCATATATATATATATATATATATACACACATACACATGATTCAGTCCAAACACAATGCTGTAAAGGTCCTGTCCCCCTTTTCTTCTGTGATGAGGTCATATCATTGAGTCATGTGCAGTACATACAAGGGATGGGGGTGCACATGGTACAAAGAAAATGGAGGTATTATAAATCCGCAGCCATAAAGCAGATCAATACTGTTTATCTCTCCAAGACTGGCCTAAAATGCAATTGCAGCTTCATTAAAAAACTTTTTTTTACATAATGTAAATTGTTTATCCACTTAAAGCCCAACTCAGGCACAATAGCGAAATAAAATGACAGTGACAATTTTTTTGTGCAAAGTGGATTGGAGACAGAGTAGATGGAGCCGGAAGGGCCCCCCAGGCACACTTCCTATCTGGAACGCAGTGGCTACCATTTTAGCTATACCCCATTTATATAAACAGTCTATGAACAGAAGACATAACAAACACTGACAAATGCTAAATAGTCAACCCTCAAACTGAATTAAAAGCCAAGGATAAAAAGTGAGCCTTTAGAGGGAATTTAAAAGCAGGGAGTGAGTCGGGCAGCCTTATGTGAAGAGGAAACTGATTCCACAGTCTTGGAGCAGCCACTGCAAATGTATCACCTCTTTAGTTTTCCTGATCTTTGGGACATGAGGAAGAGCTTGATCTTCTGACCTGAGTGCAGTAGAGAGGGTGTGAGGTACAAGTAGGTATTGACATGCCAGACCATGAAATAAAAGAATTTTAAAATCAATGCGAAGGTGCACAAGGAACCAGTGAAGTGATTAAAGGATGGGGTATATGTGGTCAAATTTAGGGGATCCAGTACAAAATACGGCGGCTGTATTCTGCACTAGCTATAAGTGGCTAAGTGAGGTTTTGCTAATGTAAATGAGAAGTAGAAGTGCAACTTGCCATTGAAAAAAACTTGCAAATTTACATGAAAATGCTATGGGATCTCTATGGAGAATGTTCCAGTGTATGGTTTTAACTTACCTATGGTTATATTTCCAAGGTATCATGCAGCTGAAGTGCCACCTTGAGAAAGTTATGTATACTGTACCTTTTCAAATTGAGGAAATTAATTTATGAGCTTTTAAAAGGGCACTGTGCTTTTTTGTACTTTTTGTCTGTTGGGAAGACAGTCACCTGCTTGTTTCCACAGATATGTGATTGTATTGCCTGGAAAGTTCCACGGTATGTCTTCCACTACAATCTGCTCCATCCTCTGCAGAGTTGGTGCAGTCTGGGTTATGAGGTGGCTACTTCCCTTTTGGTCTACATTGCCATTTGGCAGGCTTTTTTTTCACTCATCCAATGTAAAGTGGAATAACAGCAGCGCATCATGAATAACCTTGAGATAATATTGTTGTATGTGATAAGGGGCTGTCCTCTACGTGACTCGCCTGGTTTCAGCTTCTGTGCAGGGCTGCTGGGCTGATCAAAGTCCACCGAGGCAGGATGAAGATACCTCACTCAAGTATGCGTGCTTCAAAGGCAGGAAAGATTCATACGTGTGAGTTTTGGATAGGTAACTGACGAGGACAATACCGAGCAGACCTGTTTGGATAAGGCATAGGGAGGCGGTGATTAGAACAATGGGCAGTTATGAATAGCGATATTGTAGTGTGAGTTATGGAATGTGTGGAAGTGCAGACAAAGGCTTTCTGGGTTAAAATTCAATTAAAGCTTAAAGAAATATTATACACTGTCCGTACTGAGAAAATCGTTTGATATGTCAGTTCATAAGCACACGATCCTTGAGAGAGTGTTGTTTTAGATGATGGAATGGTACTACATCAGGAGAGCTTACCATACTCAACACATTTACTGTGTTTATATTCACCCCAGGAAAACCAGACAACTGGCCTCGTCCAATTTAAACCAATACTGCAGTTTTGAACAGGAAGTCAGTGGACCCATTTCCATTATTAAACTATTTTAAACCAATATTGCAGATTACAATGAACAAAATCTAAACCTGTGATCTATGTATGTTATAGTTTAATACTAAATAACTGAAAAAAACATGTATTTTTTAACTATTGGAGGAAGAGAGTGTGGCTAACATTGAGAGTGAGAACAGAAAATAAAAATGAGGTACTGGATCTTTAAAGAAGACATATTATGTTTGAGCCTGCTTTAAAGTTACAATCTATGACACCTGTAGATCATTATGTTATAATCTACACATTGTAAATCGCAATATTAATCTAAAATGACTTAATAAAAGAAATAAGTCAGCTGATGTCCCTGTTAGAAAACTGCAGTCACCGCTATAAACGTCACCTTAACAGAGAGCTGGTAAGTTGTCGGCCCTTTCTGTGGATAGCTGCAGATCACAGTAGCACATAGCAGATTTTTTTTTTTTTAATGTTTAATCAAAATGACTGCACAAAACAGCCAAATACCCAAATCACTGGCTAAGAAAATGAAATTGGAGAATGAAGTACAGAGCTGTGGGCGTATGCCGGGGCGGTGAAAGCAGGGAAAGCAATCTGTAATATGCTGTCCTGACAATAAGCGATTAAAGAATGCTCAAACAGGCACAAATCACTCCAAATACAACTTTGAGAATGTAAATGAGAGAGAGAAACAACTTTAACATGTTTTAAAGCTCCGAAAAGTCGATTTTACATAATGGGTCTGCTTTAAGATTGCCGTCAGTCTCCAAATGTGAGTCAATGTAATGTTCCCACAAACCTTGGAAGCCTAATGTTAGTGCGTGAGTGAAGATGGAGAGAGATGGAGGCCCCTGAACCTGGGGAGGCTTGTTTACAGAAGCACAGACACTCAGAGAGGGCTTGTCTCGGGAGCACCTCCTAATGAGAACCAGAGCTCCCTCACCTCTGGGAGAGAGAGAGGGAGGAACAGGTAAGGGGAGAGGAGAGACAAAGAAGGAAGAGAGGGGGAGGACAGAGTAACTGTGTAGGAGAAAGGAAAGAGTCAAGAAAAGGAGAGAGAGTGAGGATAGAGTGACGGGTTAGAGGAGAGAGATGAGGAAGAACAAGAAATGGAGGAAAGAAAGAAGTGAAAAAGAGAGATTCTTTAACACTACATGGATTGCTTTGGATTTCATGGATGCTAAATGCACATTCTGCCACTGAGTAACTCCTTATGTCATATGTAGTCTTATGGTTACTCCACACAGGGAAAAAAATGGCTCAATTTGGGTCAACTGGCTCGGACTCCAATCACTCCATGCCTGGGCCCGACCTGAGTCTGCACACTCAGTGAACCTGTTCTGTGCAGAGTTTCACCCTTTCACTGTGGTTTACAGCTGACTTACACATGTTGCACATTCTCCTACCTGAATTGGCCTGGGAATAGCATCATTTGCTGTCCGACTTCTCCCAGATAGCATTTTAGGTCCTTGAAAACTGATAGGCCCCCTTATTCCTGTTAGCTGTCCTGTGGGGTTGTTTCTGGATCTCAGTAGCCTCCTTTATTCAACTTTTGTGTTTATTGTTCTCAATCCCTGTCCATTATGTCTCTCTCTCTGTCTCCCGCAGTGATCTGTATTGGCCTATTTGAGGTTTTCAAGGACCTAAATGCTGTCCTGGAGAAGTCGGACTGTAGATACCGCTACCATTTTAGGTAGGAGAATAGTGGCAACATCTGTGTAAATCAGTTGGCAAGACACGTCACTGTAACATTACATTCTACCTGTAGCACTGGCCGCTACACATCACATTGCCATTCCGAAGAAGGATGCAGAAGGCCTCCAAAACATGTCCAGGTATGAAAAAAAACACTGGTCACTGACATGCATCCATTTGCAGATAGAGTTAAAGTCTGTAGGGCCAGAGCCCACTCAAGACTAGGAGACAGAGGGGGCTCATCTAGGATAGGGTAGAGGTCATCCAGCTAGGTACTGGGTCATCAAGCCAGGTGAGGGAAGGGGATAATCTCGTTCCTCACAGCAGGGCAGTCCACAGGGAGGGACAACTTGTGAATATCTTGTGTGTAATACCAATGAGCACACTAGTGGTGAACTGAATAATGAGATTTAAAGTTGAAATAAACAAAGTATAGTGCTCAGGTTACCCTTTTGAGCTGCACTGGATCTGTGGAGTGCACCACATGTCAGGTTAGGAATATCCATCTTGTCTTATTAGAATAATAAGGTCATACATCATTTTGGCCCCATATTGTGTGATGTAGATGAACAGCTAAACCAGCACAGGCTGCCAGGTCCATGGTCCGCATTAGACCTGAGTGGATTACAATCACATGGCAGCTGGTGATGTCAGGATACGACATGTCTGAAACGCGCCTCAGACTCGGCATTAGTCATGACATCATCATCAGCAGCGTAGGATTCCTCAAAGTTATTACACATAGCTATGCCCTGGTTCGTTCCCTCTGCACTTCTACAGTGTTGGATCGTTTTGAATCTGGCCCATCTCAGTCCCAGACCCAGACGTGAACCGCCCCAGGGTCCAGTTTGGGGTCCAGTATGTGGTGAGGCTGTCATCACCACATCTCCTCATGCACCTGGTATCTGCGGCGCTGGCACAGGGACTGATGTCAAACTATAGCAGCTGGCAGTGGTGGAATACTCAGTTATATTTATGAAGTTACACTTAATCAAGTCACTTTTTAAACTCATTCTGAGAATGTTTTCTGGCACACACTTTCTGGTACTTGGGTAAAATATTTTTAAAGTAACAGTTAAAGTTTTTACTGTTTTTTTCTTCCCACTGTGAGTAGGTTTACCACTGATAAATGAAAGCATGAACATGTTAAATATGTTGAACAGTTAAGATATAACTTTTAAAAATGCATTATGTGACTTTTCTGGTGGATGGGGCCACCACCTACTTGACCATATTGGTGTTTATGCCAACCTATATCACACATACGTGATAGAATTCAATTGTGGTTGATCAGAGCCATATTGTTTCTACAATGGATGTTTAGTCTTTTTACTTTGTCTTTTTATACAAGCAAACATTTTTGCAAATATTGCATGAGATGTTTTGTTTGTTTTTTTGCCAAATAATGTCATGCAGGGCAGTCAGTGCAGGTATACTGGTTTTGAATGGCTTTTCGAACTCTTTATACAGACTTATAATGGGAAGAGACTGTTATCAATTTAAACACTGGAAGCTCCATATAACTTGCAAACATGTTTAATTTTAGTCCAGCGCTATTACCACACACAAGAAAAGTGCCAGACACTTACCAGCCGTGTTTCAGGTGTTGGAAGTCCATTACATTACATTTACATTACGTTACATTTGATCCGTATGCTAATCAGAAAAGCTAATCATTCATTAGCAGTTAATGCAGACTTTCTTTGGCATTAACATATGTTTACATTAGGAGTAGAACCACTATGGTTGCTGGTGGCATATAGGTGTCTGCCATGAACTGATAGAGATGCAGATGACTCCACCAAGCCAAGTTGCTGATCAGATCTGACACTCACAGAAAGAGAATGATTTTCATATATTTTTAAGCAATAAAAACACACTGAATAAATGTATGATTGACAGTTTAACGCCCTACTGTAAAATTTCTAGGAAATGCAATACATTGGAGACAAGCACCAAGAAATTGCACCTTTAACTTCTATTTACAAATCAGATGCTACATCCAGATAATTAATCTTTGAGTTTCTGCTTGAGGCGTAATTCCCCCAAATACCTTTTCCACTCTTACTTGTTTAATTCCTTGCATCACTTCTTTGTTCTGATTGAGTAATAGTATTTTCAAGTAACTGTGCTCCTATTTAAAGTAACTGTATGTAAAATTTAGATTATAAGAATAAATTTCACAAACATGACCTAACCTTGGTGTTTTGATTCTCAAGATGATTATCCAGTCAAAAAATAAAATGAGCTTCACATGTGTTGCCAAAATTGGTTGCCAGTTGGCTTAAACCTGAAAGGACTCTCTGATCAGAATCGTCACTGCCTAAAACCCAGCACCTGCAGCCAATCATTAATCAGAGCTAGTGCAGCCTCTGCAGCTCAGTGAGTGAATTCTGGAGGTTCTGAGCTTTCACATGAGGCATGGCCTGTCCATATACTGAGAATGAGATAAACTTAAATGTGTCCTCTATCTACAGGTTAAGGCATCAGCAACACAAGTTCAGTTGTGATTGCAATGCTTTTTTTTTTTTTTTTTTCTGTTTTCAGTTTTCTGCTCCCCCCTTCCCCCTTTAGCCAGCTGGTAGGGTTACGGCTGCGGAGTCCTCACTGTATAGACTAAATAATCAGGGCGTGACTTATCGTGCTGGTCATGTCCTAAATATGATGAAACAGTTTATGATTTCCAGACTGCAATCTCACCTGACACATTCATTTAACCAGGAGACGTCTGAAGAAATATTGAATCAGAGAATGAGAGAATTTGAGCTGTTTTTGTCATAGAGGAGACTAGTGCAGCGGGTGGACAGCACTGAACACATATACAGTGAAAGGAGGTGTGGGCATATGAGGATTATTGGACTCTAAAAGAAAATAATCTAGTGTAAGTGTAAAATAAACGGAGCACTACAGAGGACAGTGAAGGCATCATCTGAGCGCACAGCAGCCCGGCTCATTTCCGCTTCTATTCATTTAAAACTCAATTAAAAGTTAAGATATTTGAGTTCAATGTGCAGTGGTTTTCATACCCAGGGTAAAGGAGCATTTTAGATATTTTAGACTAAATGTAACCTAACCTTATCTTAAAATGTGCCACAACAAAATAATTGCAAAATTAGATAATAATTACGAACTTTATAAGGTTCAAGGTATCTATGGCGGTGGAGGGTTACACCATCTGCTTGTTTTCACAAAGATGGTATTGTTTTGCTTGGAATGTTTCACAACAAGGCATTACTCTTAATCTAGTTTGCATTTATTTAATCAGAGGAGTTTATTTTTTTTACTGTTAGTGGGGTCTCCTCTCCACAGATCTGACCTGTAATTTAGCATGATGTCACCATGGCATATAAGTTTACTGCCATACTGTGGAGCATAACAGGCACAACAGTTATATCTATGAAGACAAGGAGGTGACCTACCATTATGGAAAAAAAAAATATATATATATATATTTAAAAAGTTTTAACAAATAATTTATATGCTTCTCCAGCCCCTTTTATACTCCTGCAACCCTTATCTCCATAGCAGCAGCGGAACATTCAGCCTCTGGTTGAGAACCATGGCCTTGGATTTGGAGGAGCTGATTCTCATCCCAGCCGCTTCACACTCAGCTGCAAACCGCCCCAGTGCCTGCTGCAGGTCCTGGCTCAATGAAGCCATCAGGACAACATCATCTGCAAACAGCAGAGATGAGATCCTGTGGTTCTCGAACCAGACCCCCTCCGGCCCCTGACTGCGCCTAGAAATTCTGTCCATAAATATAATGAACAGAACCAGTGACAAAGGGCAGTCCTGGCGGAGTCCAACATGCACCAGGAACAGGTCTGACTTACTGCCGACAATGCGAAGACAGCTCCTGTTCCGGTCATACAGGGACCGGACAGTCCTTAGCAAAGAGTCCCATACTCCCAGAGCACCCGCCAAAGGACACCACAAGGGACGTGGTCAAATGCCTTCTCCAGATCCACAAAACACATGTAGACTGGTTGGGCAAACTCTCATGAACCCTCAAGGACCCGATGGAGAGTATTTTTTATTTATTTTTATTTATTTGGTTTATTTATTTGAAGGACAGTGTGCAGATACATTAAAAAGATGGCTGCACCAGATTTAGCAAAATGCTGATTTCCATCTGTAGTCCTTGATGTCACAAACATTAAAAAACAATTTAAATATAAAAAGTGCAATACAAAAGACAATATACAAGTGTGCAAAATTTTCAATACATAGTGCAAACTACAAGTTATTAAAGTGCGAGACATACAACAAATATCAAAATAAATACAGTATAGTCGCTATCAGATGATACCCACGAGGGTAGCATCTGATAGCTCTGTACCTTATTGGTATTATAAATATAAACAAGACAGTAATATGACACTAAGACAGTACAATAACATTCATGATTTGGTAATCTAGTGGTCATCAGATGGTACCCACGAGGGTAACATCTGATGACCGAATACCCGTCTGGTATAGTTAGTGTGGGCAGGACTGATGGTCAAGAAGCCAGTTTTTGACAGCCCCTGAAAAGCTGTGATAATCTGCTATGCTCTTAAGATTTTCTGGAAGCCCATTCCATTCTTTGATGGCTTTAAAAGAGAAGGCAGATTGAGAGAACATAGACTTTCTTGTAGGAACATTGCAGTCACCCCTAGACACGGACCTTAACACTCTACTTGTTAGTTGAGAGCGAGGCTGTACATAGGTCTTTAGTGGGGGTGGGGCAGCGTCATGCAAGATTTTATGTACCAGGCGAATATCAGAGAACCTGATCAAGTTGTCAAAGCTTAATATTTTAAATTTGTCCAATATGTAGCTGATTTGTATAGAGCTGGTCCAGTGTTCCGCGACCGGGATGAAAACCACACTGCTCCTTCTGAATCCGAGGTTTGACTATCAGTTGGATTCTCCTCTCCAGTACCCTGGAATAGACCTTACTGGGAAGGCTGAGGAGTGTGATTCCCCTGTAATTGGAACACACCCTCCGGTTCCTCTTCTTATACAGAGGGACCACCACCCCGGTCAGCCAATCCAGTGGTACTGTCCGCGACTGCCACACAATGTTACAGAGATGTGTCAGCCAAGACAGCCTCACAACATCCAGAGACTTGAGGTACTCGGGATGGATCTCATCCACCCCTGGATCCTTACCACTGAGGAGCTTGCCAACCACCTCGGTGACTTCAGCTAGGGTGATGGATGAGTCTGCCTGCGGTTACCCAGTCTCTGCTTCCTCCTCGGAAGATGTGACGGTGGGATTGAGGAGATCCTCAAAGTATTCCTTCCACTACCCGACAACATCCCCAGTCGAGGTCAACAGCTCTCCACCCAGCCTCCCCCGGGATCAGGGAGAAGCTCTCCCGGAGGTGTGAGTTGAAGACCCCTCTGACAGAGGGCTCCGCCAAACATTCCCAGCAGACCCTCACGATGCGCTTGGGCCTGCCAGGTCTGTCCGGCTTCCTCCTCCGCCAGCGGATCCAACTTACAACCAGGTGGTGATAAGTTGACAGCTCAGCCCCTCTTTTCACCGGAGTGTCCAAGACACTCGGCCGGAGATCAGATGACACAACAACAAAGTCGATCATCGACCTCTGACCTAGGGTGTCCTGGTGCCATGTGCTCTGATGGACACCCTTGTGCTCGAACATGGTGTTTGTTATGGACAAACTGTGACTAGCACAGAAGTCCAATAACAGCCACTCGGGTTCAGATCGGGGAGGCCATTCTTCCTGATCACACCCCTCCAAGTGTCATTGTCATTACCCACATGGGCGTTGAAGTCCCCCAGGAGAACAACAGAGTCCCCGGTTGGTGCACTGTTTAGTACCCCTCCCAGGGACTCCAAGAAGGCCGGGTACTCGGCACTGCTGTTTGGCCCGTAGGCCGACACAACAGTGAGAGACCTGTCCTTGACCTGAAGGTGCAGGGACGCGACCCTCTCGTTCACCGGGGTGAACTCCAACATGTAGTGGTTGAGATGTGGGGCAATGAACAAGCCCACACCAGCTCACCGCCGGTCCCCATGGGCAATGCCAGATAAATGAAGAGTCCAGCCCCTCTCAAGGAGTTGGGTTCCAGAGCCCAAGCTGTGCGTAGAGGTGAGGCCGACTATATCTAGCCGGTAACGCTCAACCTCCCGCACAAGCTCAGGCTCCTTCCCCCAAGCTCACTGGGAACAGTTATCCACTAAAGCAATTATACTGAAATACATTGGTGTATGTACATTTCCACAGTATTTTCAAATCTTGAATGGAAGCATGATACCATGCCTTGGTTCTGTTTATGGACTGTATGGACATAGTAGCTGACCCACTTGCCACTGCGTTCCAAATAGCAAGTGAGTGCACTTCTGGCTGCAATTCACTTTCCCGCCAAGTGCCCACTCACTGTTAAACCAGCGGTGCAGACAGGAAGGGGGTTTACCTTCAACATCCTTGCTCTGGACTTGCTCTTTGGTTGCTATGACACTTGTGGTAGGAATTCCAAATATGGGCTTCAGCTCCAAATTTGCCCCTATAACTGCTAGCCTTGTCAAGCCTCACTTGACTGGAGCCGTACACTGTGGGTGATGTCACACTCACTTAGTCCACTTCTTTATACAGTCTATGGCTCTGTTACAATGGTCCACTTGTAATTATACCACACGGAGCAGCAACTCTCTCCTGCTGCAGGTTCACTCGTACTTCAGTGCTTCTCTGTGCAAACAAAATGCCTTCCTTTGGCTATTTTTACAATACAACTTTTTTGGTGGCTGCTTTGGATAGAATGTTCCACAGTATGGTATTAAAATGATATTAAACAATCAGATGACATCACCAGGCCATGTTCCAGATCAGATCTGTGATAAGGTACAAATAATGTATATTTTCCAACCCTTGTAAATTAATCAATGCATAATGTTTAATGCCATACTGTAGAAAATGTTCAGGCAAAGCAGCATCTCCTTGAAAACAAGTAAAAAGCAGTTACATAGCGCATCTTTAAAACTTAACAGAATCACTTCCATAGTAACTGTAAATTATTGTCATGTTTGATATAGTAAATTTTACTGTCATTTATTGTGCAGTCTGGTGTGCTCTCAACATCCTTGAAATTTAGGGACATCTTCAATCATTAAATTAAATCAAATCTTAAAGAGGGGTATGATGCAAAATCTTTTTTTTTTTTTTTTTTTTTTTTTTTTATCTTTATACCATGCTATATCGTTTCCTCATCAAAACATGCCTGAAGAGGATTTAGATGTCATCCATGCATGTTTCAGCAATCTCTCCCAGGCCCTATTCGAACCCTACTTACAGTTAACAGTATGACCTAACGTCATCCATGCTCCCACACAACAATTTTCCATAAATATACAAAACATGATATAAAATTGAACATACTTACTTGACAAACCTGATGTGATGTGCAGTAGTTTCATTAGTGGGAAACACACTGATTGTGGTCTGATGACGCTCAGATGGCGCTCTGAAGGGGGAGTGATGGCACTGTGAAGGGGGAGTGATTTAGTGCAAAGAACAAAGGGAAGGGAGATTCAGAGTGTCAAAAACTAAACTGAAACTTACTGAACATGTCACTATATTGTTTTTTTTGGGTGAATATAGCATTTCCAAAACAATAAAAGGTAACACGGTGATGTAAATATGGTATGTGTTAGCAGTTAATACCCCGATGAAGTGTAATACGTCATCTTTATAAGTTCTTCATCCTCGCCACCTCCCAGGAACTCTCAGGTTTATTCAGTCAGTAAACTATATATCACATCTCAGTCATTTCTGGTTGAGCTCATGTTTGTTTCCTGTTCTTCCCTCCAGTCCCTACACCGTGGCATCAGTTCTCTTACACTGGAAAGTGGATGCAGATTATTTTGGTCCCTATAAAAACATGTACGCTCCTATCCAAATGTTTGTAATAGCTCGAAAATGACGTGAGGCTAGTTTGAAGTGCATGGTCTCAGTGTACGGGCAGTTCTTTGGAGCAGGACTGTGCAGGGTAAGAGAGCAGATCTAGCTTTGAGCCTTTTAAAAGCTACACAACGTAAACATGAGAGACAGGACCACAGACGGAGCCAAAGGGTGAACCCGCCACAGTAAGTCACTCTGCTTTTATTAGAGGATTGGAGAATAATGCATTAGTATAAGGCTACTGATTAGCTGAAGAATGGGGCCTTAATGATCTAGACCTGTTTTAAAACCGCAATGAGATATGTCAGAGAGGCTTGAAGTGTGTGAAGTCTGTAATGACTTATACTGTAATAATAATCATGAGAATTTAGTGCAATCATTAGTAATGTTTTAGATGGAGGGTATGTTGTTGCATTGTCTGTAATGGTCCACAGTATGGCATTAAATGTATTTATTGCCATGCAAACAAGCAAGTGAGGCCACCAGGCCAAGTTACAGTTCAGGTCTGTAGAGAAGTGAGCCCGCTTATAGTAAGAAAGCATTTGTATATTGAGGTGTGTATTGAAAAGAAATATTATTTTCAATGCAATTCTACTCTTGGATTTGGCCTGAGCACGACATCTACTGACAACAATGAGGATGAGCCATTTAAGCAACATGCTCAGCATTCTAATGTAAGCACACTGTTGTAATGGACACAGTTTTTTCAACAGAAATGCTTAGAAGGAGTTTGGTCATGATTTATGACTGCTCACAATTTCTACCAACAACCCAAGGACCAACAACCCTGTGTGCAGTTTCAGGCAGTGACATAACGGCACAGCAGAGCTCTGAGTGAGTGTCACACCACTACATAGCACTCCACCGCTGGAGTCACAGATGGACCGGGGCAGTCTGAGCAAGGTGTAATGTTGAAAGGTTTAACTTCACTGTCTCACAAAGGGAAATATCTTGGCACGCAGTACATGTGATAACTGAATTAAAGCAAGACAGATTTGTCCAGTGGTACACTGTGGAATACTCAAGACAAAGTAATAACATCTCCATAAAGACAAGCATGTATGCCCCACACAGTTACACAGTGTCTGCCTGACATCTTCAGTACTTCACGACAAAGTGAGTCTGGTGACCAATGAATCTGCCTGAATTCAGATAGCCATGATTTCATTTATTTATTAGATCTGCATCCAGCTGCAGCAGAGCTACTGCTATTCTTACAGTGGTCCACACCATACACAATTTGCATTGGTACTGTATTATGTTTTACATTTAAAACACCACTAAAATAACAGATATATAATTAAATGTGCCATCTTATTTTGTAAAAAGAGGTTAAAAAGAAAAGTAACAATGCATTCTATTTTTGTACATTTCATAAAATATTTGATCTTGATCTTTCAAACATAATTTTTTTGCATGGCTCAGTACAAAGTAACTATTTTCTACATGTTAGTTCTGGCATTGTACAGCCACCTCTCAATGCATGTCTGGTTAGATAAAAATGCTTGTTGAGGGAGAGGAACACTTTTTGAAACAAGACATCAAGTATGTTTGTGTGAATTATATTATCTAATCTTTCTTTAACTAACAAACATTCTAACAGTTGATGCCTTTTTTAACACTTGTATCGTAGTGGCATCTCAACAGTACAAGCAGTTCTATTTTGAAAACTTTGAGGTCTGTAGATTTTTTTGGTCGTCGCACTGAACCAGACCATTGGACAATAATCTAGATGGGATCAAAGATTCAGTTACACCCCATTACAGTTTTTGGTGCAAGTATTTCTGCACGTTAATGATATACCCTGACCCATTCGACTGATGTACTAAAGGCAACAAAAATATCAGTGTGTGTAGATGATTTCACAGATCACCCCCCCCCCCACACACACACACATATATATATATATATATATATATATATATATATATATATATATATATATATATATATATATATATATATATATATATATATATATATATATATATATATATATATATATATATATATAGTAAAAGTAGTAAAATTTTATTTGTTCATATATTAATCAGGTAGTATGCCAACTGGGCGATTTGGAAAAAAGGGCTGTATATTATGATTTTTGATTTTTTTTATTTTGATTTTTTAAATAATTATTTTCTCTATTTTCCACTTTTGTGCACTGATCCTTCAACTAAATTTAGATTTATTATGTGACACACTGCTGGTGCAATATCATGAGCTATCAGTTTAAGAAACTTTCCTCCTAATTCATTCACTCCTGAAAGTTTTTATTTGATTTTGATGATTGATAGGTGGATTAGCCAATCAGGGACATGCATGGTCTGTCCATATCAAAACAAATATGGCTGCTTATATGAAAAAAATAAAATAAATAAAGACAAGTGAATGAAAAACACCTCAGCTTTCTGCAGAATCAGTGACTTGTTCATCTCAGCTGAGAGAAATTTCATTGATTGCACAGCTGTGTTTAACCCTGACTTGAGATGTGATGGAGGGTGTCGGTGTGATAGGAGTCTGGACTTTCCAGGCAAACACAGTGCACTTTTAATGTCATATATAAATGATTATAAATATGATTAAAACTCCCTCATAACCACACAGGATCACAGTTTGTAGTTCCCCTTTTATCCACTGGAACACAAATCTGTTTTAGTTCAAATTACTTCTACCATTGCTGAATCTAAAGCAGGGGTGTCCAAACGTTTTTTTCACTGAATGTTGAAACACGAAGCGGAGGGGCAAGCGGGGGCCTTTGACTGGTGGTCAAAGCAGGAAATAATTCAAATGGGTGCTTTTAGCAGAGGTTAGACCTAGCCACAAGAGCATAATTTAGGCATATAATAGGATATTGATATTGGCTTTATATAAAAGGTAAATATTTAAAACTTGCTGTAAAATGGACTACTTGTGACTGTTACTGGCTGTGAGGGCCAAGAAAAATTTGTCTGAGGGCCCCATTTGACCCACGAGCCATAGTTTGGACATGCCTGGGCTAAAGGCTCACTGTAATATTACAATAGCGATAGCAACAATTAACTGTACTGCTGTGTCATGTTGACAAATGTTGTAATTCCTGACCTGTTTGTAATGACAGAACTCCAGCACTGATGACGTTAAGTGCTGTCCAATGAGTCACTACTTCCTCTGGTTTAAAGTAGATATGTTTTATTTCTCTTTTCAATCATGTTCTTGCGTTCTGGATTCCGACTTGTAACTGGAACACCTTAACATCCTGGAATTTCTCTTGAAAACTTTAAGAACATTTCAGAAGTCAGTTAAAAAAATCAAACATGGGTGTGCCCCTTGTTGTTTTGTTTGGTTTGTAGCTGCTCAGTACAGTCCACCTGTTGTCTGTGAACCTGCTGCTGCTGCTGTACAAAAAAACAAATCAAAATTATCTGTCAAATGTTGATTTATAATTCAGTTTTTCCTTCCAACCAAGAAGTGGAGCTAATTTATTAATAATGTTGGGTCTCAACCATTTTCAGTGATGCCAAAGGAACTGTAGGCATTCTCATCCTGCTCAAGCACATCTCAAATTTAGGCTACTCACAATATGATACAGCAGTTTTATTTATTTTTAGATCAATTAAATTGACATGGCCTGTCTATATGAGAATGAACAAAACAACCCAGGTTCAGTTGTGACTGTAGTATTTTTTTTCAAAACTGTAACAGCACTTCCTACATACTATTTCTTTAAAGTTGCACTATGTACATAAAGGAGTATACATCACCTGCTTGTCTCCATGGAGATGTAATTCCTTTGTCTGGAGTGTTCCCCAGTATGACATTGAATATATTATCTATATCCATGAAGACAAGCAGGAGACTCCTCTAGGCCCTGTCACTGGTCAAATCTGTGGTTAGGTGAGCCCACTCTCAGTAAGAATGCATGTGTAACACTGTATAATAACTACACCTTAAATAACCTTAAATGTTGATTTTAGATCAATTACATTGAAAGGCCAACAAATCTAGGAATCTTCATTTACCACTGCACTGTGTTTCAAACCTTGTTTAAAAGTACCTGTAACTTGTAAATGGCACATCACCAGCATGATTACATAGACATATAATGTTAAAGCCATACTTTAGAACATTCTCCTTGGACATAGATGAATGGTAAAAGGTCACATTTCTATAGCACTTTTTTACATTCAAAGTGCATTACATCAAGGGACCACTCACTGATTCACAGACACTGAGGACAAAATGGGTCAAGTATCTTGTCCAAGGACACAGCGGCGATATTCCTCTGTGAGAGCTGAAATACCAACCTATAGGCCAGTGCTCAACCAACAATGTTTTTATGTAGAGAGCAGGATTCAAACCACCAACCTTCAAATACTACTGCCGCCCCAAATATGTTTTATGCCATACTGTCAAATATTACAGTCAAAGGAACAATATTTCCATGGAAATAAGATGGAGGGGGCCCTAAAAGGTTGCATATTGCAGCATTAAGATGGCATATATTTAAAAATTGTCCTCACATCATCTGGGGGCCTCCTGAACTCATGTTGAGAGCCACTGGTCTAACCTGTCGTATACACTGTAAAAGAGTACTTTTAAGAGATGGACCTCCAGCTGTCTCCTAACACCTCTCTCCTAATCCCTAATCTGCTCCATTTTGGACCAGGAAAGAATGAAAAGCAAAACATTCCCGGCTTTCCTCGCTCGGCCGCTCTGACCTCGGTGAGAGAGGGCCAAAAGAAACACGGGACCGAAATAGAAGAGCTATTTCAGTCTGAGCACACTGTTATTTTTAGCCGAAGCAGCGACATGCTGTACACTACATTACAGCATCTATGGTTACCCCACCTCCAGCCCATGACTCACCCAGGTATGCACTGACCTCATCCCAGAGAACAAGCGCCGATCGGGGACGCCATTTCCAGCTCATTAGCCCGTCACTTGGATCAGTCAATGTTGTTATGTGCTGGCTTTTGTTTAAAGTGGGTTCGGGTCCACCATGGGGCTCGCAAAAAGATTTCAGTGGGCTGCCAGATGATATGGGGGAAAATAAGAAGTCTTGACACCCTTCAAATGCAGTGGTAAATCTATAAAATAAAATTTCATACAATATTTATAGGCAGCACTGATTTTGCTTCGATGCAGAGTAGAGGTGTTATTGCATTGCCTATTTATTACCACTATATCACCATCTTGATCGTAAACATGACCAATCTGTGTCCCCAGGTATGAGATAAAATGACTAAATCCAATATAGCATTCACTGATAACAATTATTATCAGTGAAAGCAACAATTTATTCTTAGCTTCAAAAACATTGGACATGATGACTTTGTTGTTTATGTTATAATCTGGTCCAATTCAAATTATACAATTAGAAACAACCTAAACCCCAGCACCTGCAGACAATCATGAATCAGAGCTAATGCAGCCTCTGCAGCTCAGTGAGTAAATTCTGGAGGTTCAGAGCCTTCATGTGAGACATGACCTGCTCATATGCTAAGAATGAGAAAAACTTGTATGTGTCCTCTATCTGCAAGTTAAGGCACTAGTAACACAGGTTCAGTTGTGTTTGTAGTATCGTTTTAAAAAAACAAGTGCACAGGATCCATACAGTTCCTTTAAAGGCGCACTATGTAACTTTTCAAATGGAGGGTATGCCACCTGCTTGCCTCCAGGTTTGACGCCACCAGGCCCATTCTCAATAAAAATGTATGAACGCTACTTTATAATAATTACACCTTAATTAGCCTTATTGTCCCTGCATCAAAAATATGCCTGAAGAAGTTTTATGTCATCCATGGATGTTCGAAGAATCTTGCAATCTCTATATGAAGCCTCCTTGCAGTTAGCAATACAAGCCTGAAGTGTTATACTCCCTCTTTAATGAATAAAAAAAACAAAACTTAATTTATAATGAACCAAATAGTTTAAATACGATTCATGCTTATTAACTACTGTACATATTTAAGGGTGAAACCATTTAAGCGGTTATTCAGCCTGAATCATTCTTACAGTTATAAAATGGCAATAAAAACACATGTATTTTATGCATTATGTAATTTTAATGCCAGGGTATAGACCATTACGGGGAAAGAAATGGCATCTCCATGGAAAGAAGCAGGTGGTGGACCCCCATATCAGAAAAGTTACATAGTGCAGCTTTAATAAAACATGTACTGCAGCCCCTCATTTGAGGTCCTTTATGAGTTCATGTTCTCAGCTTGTACACACACTCCTTGGCCCGAACAGTGGATCATAACTTTGTTGAATGAAAAATGTGTAATGTGATATGGAACTTGCTGCAATGCCAGGCTAAAACATGCACAAACACATGCTTCTAATTTAGCTAGCATGATGTGTCCAAGCGGTGACGTAATGCACAATCCAGAGGCTAATCTCTCAGACCTGGGCCACGATCACAAGCAGAGGCGTCATCAATAAACTATTGACTGTTTCACAAGTATGACGGCATCTCAGCAGCTTTATGGACACTAACATCATCACCACTGCCTTTTCAGATGTGTGAGAGGAAATCGTAAAGTGCAAACAGGGAATGAGAGGAGCAAAGCAGAGGATTACACAGAGACTGTATAAAGAAGTGGACTAAGGCAGTGAGACGTCACCTGTAGCATTTGGCCCCAGCCAAATGAAGGCAAGCAGTTATTGCAGCAAATTTGGAGCTTTTTATAGTGATAAGTTCATAAGCAACCATGAGTATCAAAGCAACCAAAAAAAACAATCCAGAGCAAGGGTGTTGATGGTAATGCACCTTCCCACTCGCGCCACTGCTTTAGCAAGGATTGGGCATTTAGCAACACTAGAGAGTGACTGACCTTGGGAACAGAAGGCACCTGGTTGGTCTGTTATTAATGTTCATATCTTGATTTACAGAAATAGTGAAATAAAAACACCAGGATCATGTTCCCAAGTTAATATGGACATTTTAAGACAAAAATGACTATTATGGGCAGTTTTGCATGTGTGTAAAATGAATTTGAGTCCATGGATCCACATGTGCTCCAAGGCTCACTTCCTATTTGAAATGCGGCAGGTAGCAGTTTAGCTATGTCCATTTTTTTACACACCTCAAACTGCCTTGACACTGGGTACCTATTGTGCTGCACTGAGACTTTTGTTTAAGCTTTTCTATTATTAATGCATTTTGCCACTCAGTGTGCTTAAATTGCCTCTCTGGGAAAGTGATACTGATTGATTGAAAAAGCAAGGACACTATATCCTTACAATTGTATTTAGCAACAGGCCATTAAGCTAATATATTGTGGCTATGTGTTTATATGACTGTAATTTGAGTATAGAAATGCTAAGACAGTATGTGGTAATGGTTTGTGAATTAAAAACTTAGCAGGACACTAGGTTTCTGATCTATTACACAACAGAGTGAATCATGAACATGCAGAGAAGACAAACTCGAAACATTATCAAAAAGTCAACTATGTATCCAAGTGTGATTAGAACAGGTGTGATATAGTTGCATGGACTTAAAGCTTCAGAGCTTTTAACCATGTCCTTGCTCTTTCTCCTTCTCATTTACCCAATAAAAGTTGTCTTTGGAGTGATTTGTACATGTTTGAGCAATCTTTAATCAGTTATTTTCATGACGCCATATTGTCGATCAATCTCTTTATTAACCAGCACTGGCATGATGTGTCGGATTTGACAGTGTCATGTAGTCATTTTGGTACAAATGAAAAAAAATCTGCTACTTGCTAGTGTGATCTGCAGCGATCCATAGGAGACAGCTACATGGTGCTTTGATGTGATGACATTTATGCTAATGTCAGCTCTCATTAGGCACCGCAGTTTTCTGACATCAAAGTCAATAGACTTGTTTCTTTTATGAAGTCATTTTACCTGAATATTATGATTTAAAATGTGTAAATTATAACATAATGATCCACGGATGTCATAACTATACAGCAGACACAAGCACAATAGGTCTCCTTCCAGAGTAATACACATTTGAATCTGTATGACTGCACTCACACTGTAGATGATTTTAAATGATGTCATTATGTAAATAAGGCTTGTAAATGTCATATAGTTTACATTTTCATTGTGCTTATCCTGAGTGACTGCCAGTGCAACGCTGGACTGTATGTCACTGTGGAGCTTATTTTTTTAATCTATTAACACATAAGACAACACATAGACAAAAACTTTTTTGTTTTAATTTTTAAAAGAAGACACTTTAAGTTGTCTTGTCAAAATAGCATAATACATTGCATTATATTAGCAGATATTTGGCTGACCATGAAAAACATAACAAAAGAACCACAAGGACAAGTAGAGTCTAGACCCATCATCCGGGGAACAGAACATAGTCTTTGTCCATGTGATAAAAAAAAAAAAACAAAAAAAAAAACTCTAATCAGCTAAACCTACATTTTGAATTTCATGTCTAAATCTTGCCTAAGGCTGTATTTGCACACCGTGGTACTGTATTGATCCCAGTTGACTTGGCTTGGTCCTGTTCAGGTCCTAGTTTAGTTCCTGTTTAGTCTGTTTTTAGATGTAGTGTGTAATGGCCTAAAATCTATCTTGTCAAAAGTCTTAAACCACATTGTTAGCTTGTAAAAATGTGGGTTATTTTGTTCATGTACATTGTAATGTGTGTTATTCTTGTGCCACACTCCTCTGTTATCTCTGTTCCACAGGCCTGCTCTGTCCCAGCTCTGTCCCAGCTCTGTCACTGCAGGAAGGAAGCGATCAGCCTCATGCAAACTGACCTCCAGGCAGCATTTGCATCTCCTCTGACACCCTATGACACCCACTGACACCCTCTGGAACCCTGACCTGATGTAGAAGACAGGCTCTCCTCTGCTCTGAAACACCGGGGCAAGGCATGAGTTTCTAAAGGAGGACACATGTGGATGCTCACAGCAGCGAGGAGAAGCAGGCAGCATCAGAGGTGCAGCACCAGGTAAGAGCTGACATGAGAAGGTTTCCATGTATGTGCTGAGCAGACCAGTTCTGTGCATGGTGATTCTACCGTGGTTTGTTGGTTTGGACTACAAACTGTTTTGGATATGAACTGTGGCATTATCCAAGACAATATATAAAAGGCTCCATATTACGCTGGTTTGTTATAATGTTGTGTACACACCAAAACATACCTGGAGTTGAGTTTTTTGTATGCTTTTGATGAGGTTACAGCATTATAACATGGTTTAAACCTCACAAAAGTTAATTTTGTGTTATACTGGACCTTTAGAGTGCATAGAGGTTTTGACGATTGGATTCTATTCAAGTTGGTGGGATAATACCTGTTGTAAATATAAATTATAGTTTTATACCAATCATGAAGAAAATCGCAAAGATAAGTTGAAAACTGGTTGAAAATCACCAGAACTGGAGAGTTCGACTTTCATATTCATGACATCACACAAAGTAAGGCACCATTAAAATAAAGGTGTTTTCTTATATGTGTACGTGTGGAATTTCTGTACACACTGGAGAAGTTCTGGCCTAGTGAAGAGCATGGTTGCTAGGTAACAGTTATGGAATTCCCTAGATGTCATCATTTCCAAAGAGGAATTACAATTTGAAATAAAAAAAAATGACCAGTTTGAAAAAAAAAAAAAAGTTGGAGATGTTATTCCTTACTCTAGAATGTTCCACACACACAGTGGCATTTAACTTGATTTTTCAGTTAGGTATTTTTATTGCTAAAAATATTTTTATAATGCCTTTTTACTGTGAATAAAATGCATTGCAAAAAGGTGTCAGTGAGGGTGCATCTCCACGTCTCATCTGCTTGTCTCCATGGAGATAAATAAGTTTACAGTCATACTGTGGAACATTCCAGGCAATGTCTGTATGGAGATATGTCACCCTGCATTCCAAGTGGACGGTTCACCACCTGCTTGTCTTTGGAGATGTTATTTCTTTGCTTGGAATGTTTTTAAATAATGTATCTATCTCCACAGAGACAAGTATAGTGGTGTATCCACGTCACAGGTCTGTGAATAGGTGACGCTGCTCACAGCAGAGAGAAGTGTTTTTTCGTTTGTTTTTTTAAGCAAAAAAACCCCCAAAAAAACAAAGAAAAGTTGAATGTGATACTGTAGAACATTCTAGCCAAAATAATAAACTCCAACAACCACTAAAAAGTTTAAGTGTTATACAGTATATAACCCTCAGAAGCTTGTCATGTTGTTGATATCATCTTGTATTCAAATGTCAGAAAATAACTGTCCTTATCTTTTTCTCTGCTGATCCAGGCTACAGTCATGTTTGGATAAGCTTTCAGTGCAAAATGCTTAGCTGGAATTATCAGGGGATGTCACATCTGAACAATCTCTCCTTTCAATTTAACAACACTTGGGCAGAAACAGTTCAGAGCATTGACAGTAGGATGTGACAAAAACACATACATTAAAAAAATCACATTTTTGATCTTGCCATATTGTTTGATCACAATTTGTATTATATTTTATATTGAATTATTATCTACCTTGTTGCATTGTACTTATTAAATTACAGATGTTTAAAAAAGATCTTGCCTAGTGATGTCAGCTCTTACCAAATAGTTGATGTGACGATGTAATATTCTGGTCCAACCACTTCACAGCTGATTTCTAGCTTTGTTTTTGTTTTTACCTTTCAAAAGTGTATGTTTAACCACATAGGGTTACCAGTGTGTATGTCACTAACTGCCAACCACTGCTAATGCTATCTTAGCCCAGCCTAGCATCTGCTTCTCTATTTAACATGAGCTGTGTTGAGGAAAATGAGGAAAACTAGAAATGTTAATTGTTTTCAATCAGCTGGTGGACCTGGAAATGACATCACACTTTCAGTAACAACTCTATAGAGACTGATAAGTGTAATGCCATACTGTGGCACATTCAGACAAAGCAACATCTCCATGGAGTGAAGTGGTAAAGTCTCCAAAAAAGTGTTCTGTAATTTTTCATGGGGAACACTTGGTTGTCTCCATGGAGATGTTATTTCTTTGCTTAGAATGTTCCACAATATGGCATTGTACTTATCTTGAATTCAGAATCAGAAGACTTTTATTGCCATCGTTTGTGAGCACACAAACTACTCACTCACTTCGGTGATAAAGTGCAACATAAAACACAGTGAATAAATACAAATACAAATAAGCGCAGGTACAAAGTTAAAAAAGATATGCTTAAAAAATAAAATAAAATACTTAGAGGTAGAAAATATATACAACAGCAGCATCAGAACAACAGTGCAAATTACAAGTGTTGCTCAAAATACCTTAAACACATGCATTCGTACTGTAAGTGAGTCGCCTGTCCACAGATTTGATCTTTAAATTGGTCTAGTGGTATCACATTCTTGTCTCTATGGAGATTTTGCTTTCCATATGCTGCAGAATGAACTGAGCGTCGTGCAGAACTGAACTGTGTGTTTGTATTGTTCCCAAATGTCCAAAAGTCTGTTCTCTATAAAACATGTGTGAGCCCAGACCAAACTGCAGCCCACTGTTTATTGTGAATTCATAATGTGTTTGACATTTCCAAATTGAAATCTACTGTCTCTACTGGTTTTGCATGACACATTTTGCAACATGGAGGAACAAGCGTGTAGTGTTTAACGGCTGTTGAATGCTTTTTAACCTGACAGTCATACTTTGTGGTAGGTTTGTACTTGAATTTTCTGCATTGGGGAAAGGCCTTCTTAGTGACTACTCATGATTTAAAGAGCAAGATTTTAAGAATTTACTTTTTTGATCTTTGACCTTTGTTATACTGTACCTCAAAAAGATGCCTGGAGCTGTATTCTTCTTAATTCCTGCTTGTTTTATTAATCCATTAATCCAAAGTTATCTTCTCTGAGAACTCAAAAATGTTCAGTTTGTATTTGACCAGTTTTGTTGTGTCTCAGATAAAACTTGAGGAATTTTAACTGTAACTTTTCTAGTGAATGTGATGTATGAGGAGTATGTGACCTGCTTTTCCTATTGATATGTTATTGCTTTGCTACAGGTATAATTCAATGTATCTATGTATCAACTGTTAGAATTGGTAATAAATCATTACACTTAAAAAAAAAAGTTACACTGAAAAAACATTCTTACTGTGAGCGTGCTTACTTCCACAGATCTGACCTGTAACTTGGCCTGTTGGAGTGACCTTATTGTCTCCATGGATAAGTTGAATGGAACATTCCAGGCAATGCATCATCTCCGCAGACACACAGAGCAGAAAAGTTACATGGTGTGGCTTTAAGGTCCAAGCTGCTTATCTTATTAAACCATTACCACTTACTGTGTTTAGCTTTAGTTTAGTTTGCTTCCTCTGTGACACTGTAAATATCATAGACAAAGTAGGAGGATAAACAGCTTGTTGCAACCTATACATTCTGGTTGTCTGTATTCCGTGACTTGCTGCAGCCCATTGAGTATAACAATGTATAATGAATGCTACTTGTTATGATTTTCTAATTAGCCAAACTGATATTTTTAAAGATTAATGTTGTGAATAAACATGTGCGTATGATTGCGCTGCCTATGGGTTCTGTAATTACATGCTATGACATGAGTAATTGCATTGAAAAGCGCTTTGTTTAGATTGTTCACAAACGGTCCAGCTGTCAAACATCTTTTGTGATCGCACTTTACATGGAACTGTCAAACTCCTCATTACGTCATATAAAAATGCACCATGAGCCTGTGTTAGCCTGAACTGTGCTGTTCGTACCTGTGTTAGCCTGAACTGTGCTGTTCGTACCCGTGTTAGCCTGAACTGTGCTGTTCGTACCCGTGTTAGCCTGAACTGTGCTGTTCGTACCCGTGTTAGCCTGAACTGTGCTGTTCGTGCCCGTGTTAGCCTGAACTGTGCTGTTCGTACCCGTGTTAGCCTGAGCTGTGCTGTTCATACCTGTGTTAGCTTCTCCTGTGCTGTTCATACCTGTTAGCCTCACGTGTGCTGTCACCACCTGTGTGTTGTAAATTCAAAGTGAGTAATTGTCTTATCAGAGCAGTCAAGGGCTGATAGAGTGTGGGTAGGGCAGGAGAACAGTGACATAACTGTACTATGCAGTACGATTAATAATGTTTTATTGTTGCCGTGGATCCTTGTACACTAATATACCTTACATCTAGACAAAACAAATTAGCAGCCTTTTAGGTAACTCTAGTTGTGTATGAACTAAAACACACACAGGGTGTGGATTTCAATAGCTTAAAACAATTATTGTTATTGTAATTGTTTTTAGGCCCGTGCCTGGGACAACGTAGGGTTAGGGTTATGTAAGGGCTTATATATGCAACTATTAGCAATCATGGAATGTATCTGGTTAACATAACAGCAATTAGCTTGTTAGGCCTGAGCCTGGGACATCGTCACAGCGAGGGACTCATTACAACCATCTGAAACCCAGAAAATTGCAAAAATGACGTAGTAAACACGCACCGACATGCCAGTTAGTGGTGTCAAAAGTTAGAACTCGACGAACTCTAATTGTCACCGAAGCCCACGAAGACATCTGAAATTTGGCATGGACATTCCCATACTGAACAAAAAATCCAATGAGAACAAGATGCCATTGCCATGGCAACGTTTGAAATTTCTCATTGAAATACATGATTTTTTTTAATTAACTGTGATGAAAAAAATGACTTTGTCATAGACTATTGAAATTTCCTACACCTGAAAATGTCAGAAATGCTGTCATTGGAATGAATGGCGTAGTATTACTCAGTCGCTGATTTTGGGGGGAGGGGCAATGTAAGCGGGAACGAGAGGCAAGAACTCCATGGTGGCATGTACCCGGCGGTCGCAAGGGGTGGCGAGGGCCTTTATCACTGCTTGCAGTTTTAATTATTATTGTTTTTAAGCCCGAGCCTGGGACAACGTCCCGGCGAGGGACTCATCAAAACCGCGCCCGGAGCCCAGAAAATTGGCAAAAATTAAGTAGTAAACACACCCCGACATGCCAGTGAGTTGTATCAAAAATTAGAACTCCACCGGCTCGAATTGTCACTAAAGACCGCCATCTCAAACTTTGATTTTCATTGGGCCAATGGGAGTCCGACTCGGAAAAAAGTCAACGTAAAAATCTGAAACTCACCTCAAAAAATAGAACATGTCAGGACATGACAAAAATGATATCATGGCTCCGCCCAAAAATGTACAGGAAGTCGGCCATATTTGATCAAACCTGGGAATGACAAAAGTGCACACCCTCACATTTAGGACATCTCCTCACACAGTTTTCATCAGAAACACATTTGGCCAAAACCCACTTAACCCATGTGCAAATATTATCAATTACATTTTGATTATGACTTTGGGTGTGGTCATGATGAATTTTCAACAAAATCGCAAATTATGGAATATTAAAAAAAAAAAAAAAAAATTCTTTTTCACACATTTTTTGTTGGGAAAACGCTAATACAGCATTTATGCACATTTGTGAGCTGAACGCAATGACATGCAAAACAAGGCACTCTCTCACAAAATGGCTCTCTAGCGCCCTCTTGAAATTTCATTTTCAAAAATTCATAGAAGACAATTTGTCACGGTCTTGTGAAAAAATTCACAGGGGCCTTATTTTTGATGGGGCACAATGTGAGAAAGTCACATGACTGTAGCTGTTATGGTTTAGGAGAAAAATAATGGGTGGAAAATGCGTTTCCATTATTATTATTATGATTGAAGCAATTTCTGACCCCCTGAATGTTAACAAAAAGTCAATTTTTTTGTACCTGAAATTCAAGGTTGGTGAAAAATGTATTATTTTGATGTTCAAAAAAAGTTACGTTTCAAAATGCCTCAGTGCCACTTAAAAAAAAAAAAAAAAAAAAAATTACATTACGGCAATGAGAGACCATTTTCATTGTAGATAAATTAAATTTGGTACAAGTAGAGCACATGTCAAGCCAAGTAAAAAATTATATTATGACCCCACCCTAAACCCTACAGGAAGTCGGCCATTGTGGGCGGAACCCAATTTTTTTTCAAAATTTTCACTCCCACATTTGAATTTTTTACACCATGGATTTTAATTCAAGAAACCTGCAAATTGGTCAAAATGAACTAAACCCATGTGGGATTATAGGCTACTCTTTTGGATTTTTTGAAGTCATAAAATGTGGGTGTGGACACTTTGAGATTTTAATTCATGCTTTTATCACCAATCGTTTGGATTACTGTAATGCCCTTTATACTGGTCTGAACCAAACTTCTCTCGCACGTCTCCAACTTGTTCAAAATGCAGCTGCTCGCCTTTTAACTGGTACAAAAAAACGGGAACACATTACTCCTGTTTTGATGTCCCTACATTGGCTCCCTGTCTCTTATCAAATTGATTTTAAAATTCTTTTATTTGTCTTTAAATGCCTCCACGGCCTCGCTCCGCAATATCTGTCTGACCTGCTTCAACCCTATGCTCCTGCTCACTCAGGTCTGCAGATCATTCACTCTTAGTGGTCCCAAAAATGAGGAGGAAACTTCGAGGGGACCGGGCCTTCTCTGTGGCTGGTCCCAAACTGTGGAATGCATTGCCCCTGCACATTAGACAGGCTGAGTCACTCTCTACTTTTAAATCAGTTCTTAAAACGCACTTTTTCTCTTTAGCTTTTTATTGATATGTTGATTTTTATAGTGTATAGTCTGTAGTTATTTATTTGTATGTCTGTCATTTATCTGAGTTTTTAAAATGTCTGTTGTGTACTGCACTCTGGTCAACTCTGTTGTTTTTAAAGTGCATTAGAAATAAAGTTGGATTCGATTGGCCAGCCATTTTACATATGTCAAACATTACATCGCTCCACAGCGCTCCCTTGAACTTTTGAATGGTACTCAAAAAAATTTCTTTGTCACAAATATTTAATATTTGACATGCACATCCCTATTGCCATACTGAACAAAAAAGCCAATGAGAACATATCTCTATTTGCAAAGGTGTTGCCATGGCAATGTCCAACATTTCTCATAGAAATACATGGGTTCTGGTTGTTAACTGGGATGAAAAAATTTAGTTTGTAATAGACCTTCGAAATTTGGTACACATATTGCACTCATTATGCTGAACAAAAATGCTAAAGAAGACATGCCTCTATTTTCAACCGTGCAGGCGTGACAATGTCAGAAATTCACAGAGTAGTATTACTTAGACCAAACTCAAGGCCCGGGGGCCAAATGCGGCCCGTCACGTCATTTTATGTGGCCCGCGAGAAGGTAAATTAAGGCTTGACTGTCATTTTAAAATAAGTCTATACTGCTTTAATGTGTGCATTGACAATAAACTAATGAGATTTTCCCAACAAGTGACACTGAGAAATATTTGCAAATAATCATCCCAAATTGTTCAGGAAGAGGAAAATTGTCGGAGTGGAAGGCAGTTTCAAAAAAGGTGCTAAAGGTGAATACAAGTTTGTGCTTTAAGGAGAAAATCTGTATGTTTTTTGTGTTATGAGGCGGGGTCAGTACAATCTACATCGACATTTTGACACCAAACACAGAGTTAAGTATGAAAAAGTTAGCCTTCAAGAAAAACAACAATAATTAAAAGGCTAAAAAAGTCTGTTTTTGAAGCAATGCTGAAGGTGTGCTCTGACCAGATACATACTTTTAAAAATGTCAGGAAATACAGTTACACAGAATTACACAGACACGTAATATTTGCAACTTGAAAAAGTAATAAATACAGAAACAGTTATTTAACAAGTTTAAAAGTAGATACATTTATTTTACATGACATTTGTTCACATTTAGTGACATTTATCCTGCCGCACAGTTACATCTGGCCCTTGATGGCAGCCATTTTGCTGATGTGGCCCTGGGTGAAAATGAGTTTGACACTCCTGATTTAGACGCTGATTTTGGGGGAGGGGCGATGTAAGTGGGAAAAAAGGCAGGATCTTTGCGGTGGCATGTATCTCGCAGTTGCAGGCGGTGGCGAGCGCCTTTATCACCTTTTTCACACCTTTTTTTAATTTTTAACAAGGACAATAACCTGTCTAAATTGCAGATATGATTAGACTAAGAAAAATGACAACACCTCCATTTTTTGTTGATGACATAGGTAGAGGTATTCAGTTTAGAACTCCCTGCTTCTTACTGTACTTTAGTAGCTTACTTTTTTTCTCAACTATTTATTTCCACAAACTACCAGTTAACTGATGTAAAACTGCGATAAATATTTACCACCGGTACTATCCCATCAAGCCAAGTCAGAATTTGAAAAAAACAACAACATGAAAACCTGTACTTTAAGTGTTTGCAATGCAGAATACTACTACAGGTCACAATGCAGTCAGGATAAGAGTCATGTACAGAGGCTGAGTCAGCGTGTTAGTGAAGGTTAGTGAAAGCTGTTGATCTCATGTGATTTGTGAGCATGAGGATTCCACCTGACCATGATGAAAAAGACAACACAAGGACCACTCCTATCATCTTCCTGGGCCTCTGCACATGCTTACTTTACACGGGCAAAATGAAAACACATATTAGTTAAATGGCTTAAATTCAAGATGTGTATTTTTACACTAGTTTTGACGAGTCAGACCATAATTCTTGACTATTTCATTTGTTTCAAGATGTTGCTCTTACCCATTGGCAACTGTATTTTCTTATTCAACATAAATTATTCAAATCCAGATCTGAAGGTTGTTGTTTTGTGTGAATGATTTGGGAATGATATTTAGGCAATTATAATTTTATTAGCAAAACAAATAAAAAAAACAAACTGCATCCTAAACTAATACAGGTATCCTATGTATCCCATGTATGTGTTTGTGGGGAAAGTTTGTAGGAGGCTAAACTACAGTGTTTTTACATGACTGTTTATCATTATATATGTTGAATAGGTGTATATTATATGAACTTTTATATTTAAGAGTTTCATGGTCCAAATTCTGTGGAAAGCACTTTGTGTTGTCTGTGGTCATGAAAGGTGCTTTACAAATAAACTTAACTTGAGTCTGGGATAAATAATTGATGACATCTGGATTACGAATACCTCAACAGGTCAAACTCCATGTTGACTACTATGTTGGGTAATTATAGCACATGAGGACCTCCGCATGTGTCTTCTCTCATAGTTAACGATTCCAAAAACGTATTAAAAAAATCATTTATAACAATCCCCTGCCTAATATGGCCGTTGACCTTCAGATGGATGATAACTCTGATCGGTCAATAAATATTTGGTATGACGCATCAAAAAGTCCGTCAGATAAAAGCACGTTGGCTTCTTGGCACGTTGTCCGGCACCTTTCGCATTCCTGGGCGTGTTTATTCTGCGGCGCTGAGCCTCTCTCCTCCTCTCAAGCGTTTGTGACAGGGCTTATACAGATCCAACTTCATCAGATGTAATCCAGTTCTTAACCTTTTCTCTGCACTTCAAAGCACAGTCTGAAAAACGACCCCGGGCTAATTCGGCTCCCTGTACATACGGCAAGAGACGCAATTTGTCAAGTGTGCATTGCAAAGTTTGCGTCTATATTTTGGTTCCCGCATATTCACGCAGCTCGTAAAGTAGGGGGAGGACATTTGTAACTCAATGCACATGCTGAAAATGATTTCCATCAAGTATGCATAGTACTCTTACTCTTACTCTTACTTCTTAATGCAATTGTATAAACATTTTAGATCAATCAAGAAGGATAAAGTTGAACAAGTTGTTTTATCTGCATAATCTCTGAACTCTGTTCAGTCCGACCAGGCATCGCAGTGTTGTTTGTTCAAAATGAACGAGAGAAATGGTACAATTGGGATTTGTACAGTAACTTTCATGATTTAAAATGTAACTATTTACTATTACATGGCTACAAGTACAAGTACAGGTTTAAAAACCTAAAAAAAGTACAGTAATGTGAGTATTTGTAATTAATTACTTTCCACCTCTCCTTTAGGTTCTTATGTTATGTATTTAACATATCTTTTGGGGGATTTTTAACAAAGATATGGAGCAATGCAATGTCAAAAACTCATGAATGTAAAAAAAAAAAACTATAGAGAAGTATTTAATTTAAACTGCAATGGTCCAAATTATTCCTAATAATTATTATCTATGTTATAATGTTATTTCCTCATCACAAACATACCTGTAGTTTTGTTTTGTTTCATTCACACATGTTTAACGCATTAATTATGTATTAATTATGAATTATTCTTCAAGCCCCTGAAGAAGAAAGACTTTGTGGTTTATGTGAGTTGGAGAAGTGGAAGGTGAAGCTCATTTTTTGTTGTATTGTCCATTTTATGATGAATTTAGAAATCCTTTATTTGATGAAATGTTCACCCAGTGCACTGATATGTGTAATGACGACAACGAGATGAAATAGTTGTTTCATTCTAATGTTTATGAGTTAGCATCATTTCTCTGTAAAGCGGCAAATGAGTTTGTTTAAATGAGTCCATTGGTGTTTGTAACACACGTCTGGCAACTGGCCTGTTGTATTTTATTGTATTTTGTTAACGGTGTCTTATAAGGCTATTAAAGAGCTCAGCATTTTTTGAATACAAGACAAGACAAGATAGTAAAATCGATAGATGGATTCATGTTCATCACTTACCTTTTGAATTCCAAACATCCAAATTGTTTATAGTGCTGAGTTTATATGCGCATTTCTCACCTTTCAGAGATGAGAGCAGAAGCTAACAACAACTAGCATGCTAAGCAAGTACTTACTGCTTTTCAGACGTAAAGTGCTTTATAGTTAAACCAGACTTATTTTGACCTCAAGAGCTGCTTATAAGCTACAATAAACCTGTACTTGGGCAAGATACATTTTGCTCAAATATAGGGGAAAACATTGGTACATTTAAAGAAAATATAAATTCATGACCCAAATTTTTTTCCCTAGTACATATATATTGTATAAGAGTTGCTTGAGGTCAAAATATGCCTATTGTCTACTGTCTGCTTTTAATTCGACATAATTTTATTGTCTAAAAATCAGGAAAAGTGCTTATAAACTCATTGCAGTGAATAATTAGGATGCATAAGGTATGTGAGGACCAAACCGTATAAAAGTCATGAGTTTTTCACAGTTTGAAGACAGTAAAAATCAGGACATATCAAAGCTCTGCCTTAAAAATCATTCAGGCTCTCCATACGTACGGCAAGAGATGCAATTTGTCATGATTTGCCAATGTAAAGTTTGCATCTATATTTTGGTTCCCGTAGATCGGCATTGGGCTCCCGGCAGATTGTAAAGCACGGTGCCGACACTTGTAACTCAATGCACATGGAGCCAGTGATTTTGATAGAGAGGAGCTGGACTTTCATGCACTTATCAGCCTTCAGAGAAATATGGCAAACATTTAGGTTTTTTATGTGTCCGTGTTATGTATTTATAACTGGGAACAAAGTGAAGACCGTAAAGAAATGTGTTTTGGATATGGGACTGGAGATATAGTCCTGATTTATGCTCTACTCATTAAAAACACTTTATGGTACAATTTATGGAGTTGGTATTTTTTGATCCGGTATAGTGGTTTTCATAGTGGCAGGTGGGGTCCAAAACATGAAAACTGTGCAGCATTGTATGGGTCTGTGCAGAAATTATTAGTGCAACTCTCCATACGCATAGTAATGATACTTTTTAGTGACATCAGGCTGGGGGGGTTCTGCTTGCATGCCTATGACTGAATGTTCAGCAATTACCATGGTCATACAATGTACACATTAGGAAACACTGACAAAAAAAAGTTTTAAGATAGTGTGAAAACTCAAGAAAAAAGATTTAAACAAGACATTTTCAATACGTTGTGATCAATCCAAGCGTTTATGGTCTTGTTTAGGTGAGTGACTAACTGAAAAACTGTTTGCTAATGCTAGCTAGCTTGTCACCTGCTGTAGATCCAATTACCGTATTTTCCGGACTATACGTCGCTCCGGAGTATAAGTCGAGCAAGAACAGACATTTTATCTTCGAAGACAAGTTATAACAATAATAATACAATAGAGAACAACAGGCTGAATACAGCACGCTAACGTAACATATTTATATTTATTCAGCTACATGAAGCATAGACAGAACTGAACACGTGTCTGGTTTGTTAACGTAAGATATTAACAGTTAATCAGATAAATAAAGCAGAAAAAACAAGCGACAAGTTCACTCTGGATCTCACTCCAAATCACTAAATCCATTGAATTTTTCATTATCGGTGTCGCTTCTGAACAACCATTTGCTCATCCAAACCTCTTCTTCAGTTCTGGTCAGATTACTGGTGGATACTGCCTTATATTGGTCCTTCAATATCGGCTCTTCCTATCATTGTGACGCAAAATTCACCAAGGGTTGGATTGTTCATCCATTAATAGGGAACGTGAGCTGGGTTTAGGCCTGGATTTTAAAAAATGCCTTCAATATTACAATAATACAAAATCTTGCTATAAATTTCTCACCAGACACATTGAACTGGATCGAATCTTACCTTGCCAGCTACGCTCAATATGTCCGTATCCTATCCCATCAATCTGCTGCTCTCAGTCTCTCTACTGGTCTTCCCCAGCAGTCCACATTGACGCCTCTACTATTCTCACTTTACATGAATGCGTTCCCCTCTGTTTGCAATAATGTCTTCATACTGGTGTATGCCTATGATGCTGTGATCTACGCACATGACAGTAAGATATCTCAGGTGTCTGATGAACTCACAAACCTCATGGTTCAAGTCTCATCCTGGTTACAACCTTCTGATTCAAACTCAACACATCCAAAACCGTGGCCATGTTTTTCAACAAATCCAGTACCGCTTCCTGTACTGAGCCTGATGTCCTTGTCTCTGGAGAGTGGCTGCAGATTGTTTCAGAATACAAATGTCTCCAAACTATCATTCAAATCACACATCAATAAAATCCATCACATCCTTGACATTTGCCGCAAAATGATTCTGTCTCACATCACCTTACCTTCTACTTATCTGGTCACTGGCTACTACCACATCACTGAAAGCACTGCAATCACTCCACAAACACACTGTCAAAATCCTGGATGAAAAACCAAACCACTCTCACCACTGCCCAGCATTACACAAACACATTTTACTCAGCCTGGAAAACATGTTCAAATATTCAAACATCTGCCATAGCCTTTCATAATCTCCACCACTCAACATCAAAACCATCAGTCACAGCACTGCGTTATCCCCTTCAGAAAAAGTGCATTTGGTCAAACTGCTTTTTCTGTCTGCACTACATGTTACTGTAACTTCACACCCACAACCATTAGAAACACAAACATTTATAACGCTTTCAAAATACAGTTAAAACAATGGCTAAGTGTAAACCAGACCAGTGAACACTCATTATATCTGTGCTCACTGCCCCCTACTGGCCTCTTGTCCTGTACCTGTGTAAGTGTGTGTCTCTGCTGTGTTTCTGTTGGACTGCTGTTGGTTGACTGATGCCTCTGTGTCTTGTATCGCAAATAGTAAAAATATTTGCTTATAGTATACAGTCAGATTTGATCTTTGTGTGTGTGTGTGTTTTGTTTTTTGTTTTTTTAGGCCAACATTAAGATACAGACTACAGATGAAAAATAGCCTATTTCTATTATAATTCTGGCATATTTACAGACTTGTTCATTAATATGCAGTGTCCCGGAAATAATACATACATTAAAGGCCCAAAGTGGATCCTTGTGAGTTTTAATCCATGCTATAATGCTGTAAACATACCTGGAGTTTCATTCACATATGTTTGAGAAATCCATCATTATTAGCTCAAAATTAGCTCAAAATGCTCTGTTCCACCTTGTGATGTCAGTTGAGATCAGCAATTCCAGGGGTGAAATTATCCAGATAGTCCTCATCAAGGTGTCTGAGTTTAAAAACACAATGGAACACTTCCTGTATTACCACATGACATCACAAAGTGGAACAGAGTTTTCTGTTTGAGAGAAAAGCTCAGCCTAAATATGCAGGATTTGTTTGTTAAACGTGTGTGAATGAAACCAAACACAACTCTAGGTATGTTACTGATGACGAAACAAGATTGTAACATAAATTAGAAAATAGCATAATGGGCCCTTTAATAAATTTCTATCAGAGTCTCTAACTGCACTTTGATAGCTGATCCTTCCACACAGCGCCATACCGTTCTGAGAGCTAGCATCTCTGTTATTGCTAGAGATCTGGCAGCACTCCGCTCACGAGCCTGATTAGCCTGTTTCTGATGTAACCGACCAATCGCACAGATGTTCTCAATCCGCGTCTGCTGCCGTGAAGGCCCATTACTGCCATGATCACATCTGCACAAACATCTCAGCATTTCATATTTACCACTGCTCAATTAAACCCAGCCAGAGTTTACTCACCACGGCTTCAAGTGCTCACATGTGTTTGTGGCTAATGCTATTTACTGTAAGCATGTGTAAACTAGCATGTATGGCTGATCACATATGCTAGTATACAAACAAGGGAGGAGTGTGTCCGCCCTAAACAGCACTGTGGAGTTATGTCCACTAAACAAACTAGTGTAAGCTGTGAGGGGCTGCGGGTGGTGCAGTTGGGGTAGGTGCAGTGGGTGGTAGTGGAGGGGGGATGGTTGTTTGGTGGACACCCAGGTCTGTATACACTCCACAGGCCTTGTTTAGGAGGAGGACATGCTTTGGGTGTCTGTTAGGAACAAGGACATTTCTGTGGTTTGGCTGGAGGAAGCGCAGGAATCTACAACTGACAAAGGGTAAAATCAGGGCAGATCTAAGAAGGTGAGTGTATGGCCTTTAAGGAGACATTTGATGCTAAATTAACTTTTTCCCCACATCATTATGTTAATCAAAGTAGCATTTTATTTTTCATGTAATAAACCAAAACGTATTTTTGTTCTGGATTCCAGGCAAATTTTATAGTTGTCTCACCCAAACTTGTATTTGGAATGATTTGTGTATTTGAACAATCTTGAGCAACGCCATATTGCCGATGAACTCACGTTTTCACTGCCGCAGCTAAATGCTCACTGCTCTGTATTTACTTCATTCTCAAATTTTATTTTCTTAATCTGTGATACATGTAGAATTCAGCAGCGTTGCATAGTCATTTTGGTACAAATCCATAGCTCGCTAGTGTGATGTGCAGCCACCTAGCAGAGGTGCAGGCAACTTCATGGCTCCTTGTTGTGATGATGTTTATGACAATGTCAGCTCCTATTGGTCACTGCAGTTTTCTAATGTGGAAGTCAGCTGACTTGTTTCTTTTATTAAATCATTTTAGATGAATATTGTGATTTAAAATGTCCAATTTATAACATAATGATCCACAGGTGTCATAGATTATAACTATATAGTAGACACAAGCAGAATAGATCTTCTTCAAAGCAGCTCTTAGGGTCAAAATGAGACCACTATGTGCTGTCTGCAACTAATTATAAAGTGGCTTTAAGTTTGAACCGCAGCAAATGAACTAGTTCCATTTCCCACATTTTTACAACCATAAAAATCAAATACCCTTATCAATTTAACTTTTTTCTTCTATACACACATACTTTTTAAAGATCATTACCATGAAACTAAAACACACATTCTCCACCAGCTGAAATGTATGCAAATAATGCACAAAACAAGGTCAAACTATGCCTGCTGTGTGCTGTCTGCATCTAATTATACATTTTTAAAAATTGTCTGACAATCAGGAAGTGTGTGATTGCATGTTAGTTGTTAGCTTTATGGCAAAACTCCGCTCTGGGAAGAGTGAAAAGTGTTTATAAACTCATGGTGAATAATTAGGATGCTTGGAGTTCAAAAGGTAAAACTCTGGGCCACCATATACCATTTAAAATGAACTAGCTCTGTTTTTCACCTTTTAAACTACTTTGTTCCATAAATTAAGGTGGGTATGTTGATGATTTGACTGGCTAATGTCTCCCCTCTCCCGTCCTATAGTAGCTGGGTGTTTTGGTGCGTTACAAGGCCCACAGTGGAGCATAACTCTCATGCAAAGGACATTCACCTGCCTTAGATTTAGTGCTATCTCAATACGCCTGGTGGAATGTACGTGCTCCGTCTTATATAATGTAGACTGGAGGACTCTGGGGCTTGTTCGGAGTAATGATATCTCTACATGGATTTGGGCTTATTTATATCACACGTGGCCTGAATGATGCTGTAGCTCATATGAAAGTAGTGATGATATGTGGAGACAGAACGGTGGATGACGAGATGCAAAATTCTGGACTAAATGGTGGAATGAAATCTTCTGTCTGCTCTTCTGCCTCTGCTCCTCTGGTTCTGTTCCTCTGGCTCTGTTCCTCTGGTTCTGTTCCTCTGGCTCTGCTCCTCTGGTTCTGTTCCTCTGGCTCTGCTCCTCTGGTTTTGTTCCTCTGGCTCTGCTCCTCTGGTTCTGTTCCTCTGGCTCTGCTCCTCTGGTTCTGTTTCTCTGGCTCTGCTCCACTGGTTCTGCTTCTCTGACTCTGCTCTTCTGACTCTGCTCCTGTCTGCTCCTTTGGCTCTGCTCCTCTGGCTGTGCTCCTGTTTATGCCACAGTGCTGCTCCCAGTTCATTTATACATCAGCGCAAAAATAAATAGATCTATACGTGTTTTGACAGGTAAACGCATACATTTTTCATCACATGTATGGTATGCTTATAGTGCAGGCCTGAAAAATTAACAGTGTCCCCAGACACTGCGCAGAGTAGATGCTGTTTGATCACACACTCCTGCTCCACACTGTTTTTCCTAGAAGTCTGCTCTCTCTTTTTTTCTCTCTCTATAACTCTCTCTTTCCTGTCTCTCTCTCTCGCTCGCTCTCTTGTGCTATCTTGTGCTCTCTCTCTGTCTTGCTCTCTGCAGTATTTTTCTCCTCTCTTTTTATGTACTCTCTCTTTCTGTTGCCTTGTCTGCAGTCTTGTCCAATGGCATTAAACTTATCTATTGTGTGTTTAATCAATTACAGATATCCTTATCTGTCAAAAATACCTTGAAAAACGTGCATTCTTAAAGAGCAAGGTCACCTCTCCACAGATTTGAATTGTAACTTGGCCTGGTGTCCAGAGAGACAAATAAGTTTGATGCCAAGCAAAAACATAGACAGCATATTGTGTAATATTGATTGCAGAAGTCTGTATCATGCAGAACAGTGTTGTCACAATGCTAATATTTGTAAGGAAGACTTGATAGTTAATACAGATTCCGATACCACGATGACAGTTAAAACACTAAACAATAGAATGTGATTTTCAACTTTAAATTGTAGTACTTTCTTTCTTTCTCTTTACCATGTGGCCTTATATTTGTGTAATCCCTCAGTTGTCCAGGTAGGTTCCATAGTAGTCTTATACTTGTTATGATACTCAAATGAGTGTCTACTTTTGATACTAGCATTAGTATCAGTTGGCATCTGATTTTCGATAGTTTTGACAATGCAGATTCATGGATATATCATTGCATATTTTCAAATATATGCAAACATGTTGTAGATCCCCAGAATCTACTAGACTAGACTATTGTTAATTTGTGCATTGTTTCAGTGTAGTCATTAATTTTGCTTTGACTTTAAGATAGACTTAGGTGTACTTTTTGAGCCCTTGTTTATGTAAAAATGTCTGAGTCTTGTGGCCTGTTTGTCCCCTGACCCTCAGCGACATCCACCAATGGGATTAGAGTGTTGTGGAAACACATGAGGTAATGGGACTGGCCTCTCACAAGACTTAGGAATTGTGAGGGAACAATGTAGGACCAGAAATGGACCAGAGCAAGAATAGTGATGGACCAGTGATGGACCAGTGTTGCACCAGTGATAGAGCAGTGTTGGACTAGAGCAGGACCAATTATGGACCAGTCATGGACCAGCACTAAACCAGAGATGGACCAGTGAAGGACCAGTTTTGGACCAGAGAGGGACCAGTGATGGACCAATGAAAGACCAGTGAGGGACCAGTGATGGACCAATGAAAGACCAGTGAGGGAACAGTGGTGGACCAGTGTTGGACCAGTGTTGGACCAGTGTTGGACCAGTGTTGGACCAGTGTTGGACCAGTCATGGTTCATAATAAGCTTGTCACGAAATTGAAGCACAATATTAAACACAATAGTAAACCCTTTTGAACCACATTGTTAAGGAACAAAGGTTATAATAAAAGGACACAATGCAAGACATTAGTAGATAATATAGCATATGGTTTCATTCCAGGTTCCATCTTTGGAGCTGAGTTTTAGTGTCAGTAAAATCAAGTCATATCAGTCACTCTTACCTCTTTCAAAATTTGTGTAGTGCATGTGTCTGGACAGAACAGAGAACTGGCCAAAGCCTGGTTCTCCTGATGAATGTAAACACAGCTCTTTCCCATGTGCCTTTCCTCGGAAAAGAAACCTCACTATTGTGTCACCACATCGTCCAACAGCAACAGCAAAAAGGGTCTGTATCCTGGACTGGCCACCACGCAGCTCTGCCTGGACATTCACAGGACAGGATCCTCTGTCTGCTCTGAGCTGGAGAAGAAGAACACGACTGCCAGCTACTTGACCACATATGCAACTTTAAAGTCTTGTTAGAAAACATCACTCTGTAGCAATGTTTAGGGGTGGACAAGGGGTAAACATGTGGCCTGGGAGTTTTTTGACAGACTGGCCCCCTTAAGCAGCAATGATGTAGTCTAATATACCATTGCCGTTTTGTCTTATTTTATTATTCATATACATTGTCTGAACAGAGGAGGAGAGCATCAGCAGTTGCAAACATTGTCAGGTTTTAAGCCAACGGGCGAAGGAATCAGCCTGATCCTGACTGTTGGAGGTGGACAGGCCCAAGGGCCGAGTGCCAACATGGCCATGGGCTGTTGGTTACTTGGGATGCAGTACTGCGGGTCAGCAGCTGCTCTCCTCTAGTGTAAGGGACCACATCATTAGCCCACGGACCCACCTGGTAAATCACCAGTATCCTTGTATACCAGTCCGCCCTTAGTGTTTAGTGTGATGTATTGAACATTTCTTAAGGGAGACCTAATGCAAAATCAGCTTTCAAGAGCTTTTAACTATATTATAAGTGTTTCCATTTCTTCCCTTTCCACTGTTTTGCACAGTTGACTTTGTTTTCAGTGATACAGTCATACAAATCAACAGTGCTGCATTTCCATTTAGGCAACATGGTCCACAACATAGCACCTTGTTGTGATTGTTTTACGTTTCACAATAAGTAAAAAGTAAGTAATAAAGCACACAAATGTATATGTCTTGCTTGAATGCAATGTTTTGCTGGACAGTTTCTCCAATTGGGTCACAGTTTGACAATAACATTTTAGTTTAATTTCATCCAGTCCTTTGACCTCTTGTTTTATGGCCTGACCCTGTGGTGTCCTCCCTCCTCTCTGGCAGGTTGGCAGGGCCTGACTGTGTATACTGACTCCTGTATCCATGCGTGTTTACTCTGACAGAGAGCGAGGGAGAGGGGAAGACTGTCCAAGCGTGGTGATCCTGGAGGATAGCGGGAGATTTGTGGATTTGGTCCTGAGCTCCAGGACACTGTCAATCACAGCACAGCACACGGAGGCAGCTTCACTCTCTTCACAGCAGGAGATCAGAAGAGAGTCAAAGTGAGGGAAGGAGGGAAAGAGAGAGAGAGAGCGAGAGAGAGAGAGAGAGGAAGGGCATTGTCCATCTGAGTCAACTGGACAGTTTCATCTAATACTAACAGGTATGAATAGATTTTTTAAAGACATAGTATGGAACATTTCAGGCAAAAAGACTTATTATCATGATCCTAGGGAAAAACACTTTCAGTTCAATTCAGTTAATTTTTATAAATCTGAAAATCACAGCAGCAGATCCCTCTCAGGGCTGAACATGAGAATTGCGTTATAGTGTAGGTTTGACTGTAGTGTGAGTGACTGTTTGGTCAGAAAGGCTGTTGGTACAGATTGAAAGCTGTGGCTACAGCAGTACCCGCTGACACCGGTATTCCTCTGTCTCCATGTTGAATGCTGGAGAATGCTGTAAGACTGTCCTCTGTCACACCTTTGTAGATCCTGAGCAGAGCGGCCTCTCCCCTGTCTGTGCTCAGCGTCGTGTCTCTTAAGTCTAAACTGCCGTGGTGACATTTATTACAATGCTGTCAGGGACCTCCAGAGCTTTTACTGTCCCCACATACAGACACACCGGCCCCCAGCCAAACATCCAAACACCACAGTAGCACTCTCTTAAAGCGCTTACACAACACAGAAAGATTCATTGTGCAACAAGGAGACCTATACTATTCTATACTATTCCCTTTTATTTTTCAGATTATAGTGGCTATATATATATATATATATATATATATATATATATATATATATATATATATATATATATATATATATATATATATATATATATATATATATATATATATATAAATAATTTATTTTACAAATATATAATTTATTTTACAAAAAATAATTTCAAATTTTTGTGAATGGAACCTTGCATGTTTTCTTTCCTTTTACTTTTTTCTCAGAAAATGTTGTTATTTGATATCTCGAAATCACAAAGTTGCCTGAAGACTTTTACATTACCTGCACATGCTGTTATATTTTCCTAGAAGATCAGGATCATGCCCAGGCCACAGCAGACACAAGCAGAATAAAGCTATCAGCTAGCAACTACTTTAGCAGTAGTGCTGATCCACCCGGGGCCACCATCTTGTCATGACCTCTAACTATTATGGACATTTACTGACATCGATTGGCTGTTCATTACTTCCTGCGGGTCGAAGGTTAACACCGGGGTCACCGGGAGGTCACACTGCAGTTCCCATTCAGTGCTGAGGGATGTCTCCAATAAGAACAGTCAACAAACGTTTGGGGAGAGTTGTGAGATCACAGCACATTTATCTACCTGGATTATGGGCCTGTCCATCCATCACATAATAAGCCTGTATGGTTCTGAGTTGGGGGCAGGGCAGGTAGAGTTGATCTGCAGATGGTGTGTTATGGTTGAATAAATATAGCGGTATACCAGACAATTCACTATTATAAATGATCAAGGAAAACATTTTTAGATTTTCTTTTGGATATTTCTGTACAAAAATGAGTGACCATAAATGATACTTTGGGCAGTTCCTGAATAGTTTTACAGTGGTGTTTCAAAGATTTGTTTTTTGAGCTGATCATGTTTGGACATTGTCCCCTCACCAAAAACCTACCTGAAATTGTATATTGTTTCATTCACGCTAATTTGATGAATCTTGTGTTTTCCTCGCACTGCTGTGACTGCTGTGTCAGAGCGGTTTTGTTCCTGTGTGACACTCGCATGAAGAGCGGTGCTTTGCTGTTGCAGTCACCACCTTTGAAAGCATCCCTGAACTCATAAAACACAGAATTTTCCAAGGATAGATACATCACAGGCAGAAACCATGTGCTGCTGTCGAACCATGTTTATTACTGCATGATTAATATGTTGGGGCATGTTCCTTAATTAGATACCAGCTCCCATTATGGGGACCCAAGCTGGAAAATTTCTGGTGTATGTATTACTTGCAAAACATGAGCTCTACTTATAGTGGAGCAACATTTTGACGATGGTGCTTGATGCAGGAGCCTTTCCTATTTCGATTTTGACAATCTTCTTTTATATTATGGTTTGATATATGGTCATTATGGTCACAATTTACACATGAAACATCAGAGCTACCTATGGCCATTCGGCTTCCCTCAGCGGTGCTTGATGGTGGCCCCATGCCTCCAACACCCTTTGGAATTGTAAAAATACAATATGGTTATGAAGGCTGTAATGAAACAGCCAGTCAACGTTTCTAAGTTGTTTTTTACAGTGAACAGTAGCACATATCAGTTACAATTCAACCTCAGCTACTAGTTGAATTGGCTGTATTTTGGCGGCTTGCGCTCTCTCTGCTCTAAGATGGATCTGTAGAGTCAACACCCTACACTTTCTTCTGCTAAACCCCAGCCTTAGTCTTCTCACCAGGGCTCAGCGACTGCTCCATAGGCCCTTATGTTTCCAGGGGACTCTCTTTACCCGTTAGCCCATTCAGGTCTATCCTTCTGGGGCCACCCAAGCTTGACAACCCCTACCTGATCCATGGTCACGGGGATGTATCTTGCTTCCAGGTTTCCGTGAGTAAATAGAAGAAAGCAGCACACGTGACACTGTGAGAACTTAACCGGCATTATTGAAACGTGTGGTTCTGATTAGCTTAAACCCCAATAGCTAAGATCTGAAGTGGACTTTTTGACCCTTGCCAACATTTAAATCTGCGTGTAACCCCGGTGCAAGTGTCCTGACCCTGCTCCCTGGAAGTGCTTGATGACATTATCAGGGATTCCCTCCATCTTGGACTGATTTTCTGACTTTGAAGGTCAGATAACGCAGAGCAGAGGAGATGGGAGTGTGGCACTGTAGAATGGGGAGGATTGGGGAGCATCTGAGCTGGATGTTGCCCACCCACAGAGGCCCTGCGTGGGGACAGAGCAGAGGGAGAGCAAAGGTTTGTATCTGGAACTCTGCTGTCCCCAAGTAAACAACCTCCCTGTAGCAGAGAACTTCAGCAGATCTGTGCATGAGCTGATAAACATTCAGTCAGGAGAGACTAACAAGAAGGTGGAGTGCAGTGCACTGAATAGTTTTTTTGAATGCACAGTTTATGCATATTGAATGCATAAACAGTGGTGCTTTAGACTTCAGCAGGTAGAGACATCAGTGATGTGTCAGTACCTGCATACAGATGACGCATGCACGTTTTTTCTCATTCTCAGTATATGGACAGGCAATGCCTCATGTGAAACCATTCACTCACTGAGTTGTAGAGGCTGCACTAGCACTGATTAGTGATTGGCTGGTTTGAAATAACATTTAAAAATGTGTCAAATGAAAAGCAATTGCTTCTTACCTTACTGTTTATTCTTTTAACTACTTTTTTTTTCAATGTAAAGTAAATGAGACTGTGGAATCCCTCAACTGATTACAAAAAATACTAGGTTAGAGCATTTATCCACGAAAGTGCTGTCAATGTTTTTGGACTCTTCACCCTGATATGAGGTGGTGTGTGTGAGTTGTTGCAAGTGTTTTTTAAATGTATTTTTTTAATTTTTATTTACACAATCACTATCAGGAAAAAGTAGCAAAGTAACAGAATTGTTAGGTGGTTTCACAGTGGAGCATCTTCTGGCTTCCCTGATGGACCCTCACACATGGACACGGCTCTGTTTTCTTTTAATAAGGGCTTTGGTGCTGCTGAAGCGCGTGTTTTTGTTGAAGCGTGTGCAGATGTGCGAGTGTGTACTCTGGCAAGCCTCTCCAGCACGCTCCACTGTTTACCACTGTGGATCCTCACATTCTCCACTGACTCCAATCCAGGCACTATCTGGCCTGTTTCATCTAAGAGGCTGGTATTGGTGCGATGCTTATACGAGGCAAGGCTCATTCAACTTTATAGCGGATCTATTCTGCAGAATTGACTTCTTATCTTATAATTGTTTCCCTTTTCATTTACCCTCTGAAGTTATATTTAGAGCCATTCCTGCATGTTTGAGTAATCTTTATTCTAGTGCAGTGGTTGTTAACCTGGGTTCGATCGAACCCTAGGGGTTCGGTGAATCAGTCTCAGGGGTTCGGCGGAGGTCAAGACACACACCCCACTCATATGATTAGCGGACTGCGAACATCTTCAGACGTTAGCCCAATTCAAGAAATGTACTCTTTGATGTGTCTATCGAAGTACCTGCCCAACTTAAATGAGCCATTTGAATGGCATAAAAACATAAAATGACATAAAAACGAAGAAAAGGAACAGACTTTGCTGTGAAAATGACATGAGAGTGGGACTTGCCAAGGTGAAGCCACGCGTTTCTGACCTGGTCTCTCAAAGGCAACAGCAGAAGTCACACTGCAGTAAATATTCATTATTATTGTAGCCTGATGGAAATTAGGTGATGGGTGTGTGTTAAAATGTTAAAATAATAAATAGCATAAACACAATAAGTTCATTATTGAAATGCATAAGGTTAAAAATTAAAATAATTTCAGTGTGGTAGTATTAAAAAAGGTCATGTCTTTGTAAAAATGTATATATATATATATATATATATATATATATATATATATATATATAACACTCTTACAATTAGGGTTACGTGAGTATAATGTGTAAATTCCAAACTCAATTTCAATACTAAGGAATAGACAATACCACAACAATAATAAATAATAAAAAGACACATTTTCAACATCAAATCATAGTACTTTTTTTTATATTACCATGTGTCTTATATCTGTGTAATCCCTCAGTCGTTGAGGTATGTTTCATAGTGATCCATGGGTGTATACTAGTCTATGTGTCTTATACTTGTGAAAGATACAGATCAAGATCATTCTAAATCTATTGAGGAAAGATTAATTTGTTTTTTAGTATCAATACCTGAACAACTGAGTATGTAGTTTCGATATTTGTTTTAGTACTGATTAGTATCTGATTTTTGATAGTTTTGAGAACCCTGCTTGAGTATCAGTTTCTCCAAAGATTTGAGCAACATAAATTTTGAAAATCCTAACAGAAAGTCAGAAAATCAAAAATGAAAGCTACAAAAATCTAAAGGAAGTTTGAGTCTGTAGAAAAAGTGGTTGGAGTAAAAACAGCTTGTAAACAAGGCCCTCCCACGTCTCATAGCACAAGGGCATGGCCAGTTCTGTGTGTATTCTTAGCTTAGACGTAGCATCATTAGCCTGTGATGCTAGGGCAGATACTGCAGAGTGCTCCCTGGCTGAGCTGAGGGAGCAGACACATTAACATGGTTCCCAGGCCTTCGCAGTACCAACCCCCGGCCCTGCTTTTAGCCCAGAGGCTCATGGGAAAACTATTCTCAGAGCATTTCCGTTAGCAGGTGCACATGTGTTTGTATGGGACAGAATCATGTAAACTGCCAAAGTCTTACAGTGGAATCAGGAGATCTGCCACTCCTTATTACAGAACATACTACGGCTGATTTTAGATATGAAGCTTGTTCTCCCATAAAAACTACAGCCATTAGACCATACACGGTATAAAGTTGACTAAGCGAGTGGACTAAGGCTCAGTTGTAGAGTGTTTGTCCACTGATCTGAATGTTGGTGGTTCCAATCCCGCTCTCGACATAAACATTGATGGTTAAGCGGGTAGACTCACTGACCCACAGGTTGCCTGAAACTCTAGCTCCCACAGATGAATGCTGCCCCCCTCCCTCCTGCATACACTGGTGTATGAATGTGAATGAGTGAGTGGTTCCGTGATGTACAGTGCTTTGAGTGGCTTGATTATATATATATATATATATATATATATATATATATATATATATATATATATATATATATATATATATATATATATATATATATATATATATATATATATATATATATATATATATATATATATATATATATATATATATATATATATATATATATATATATATATATATATATATATATATATATATATATATATATATATATATAGGAGCAGCCATGGGGAAAGAAGGTGCCTGATTTGTCTCTTGTTAATGTTCACATCTTGATTTATGGACAAAATTATGAAATAAAAACACCAGAATCATGTTAATACGAACATTTTAAGACCAAAATGATGAGTCTGACTGCAGCAGTTACAGAGAGAAGAGTTAGCTATGTCCATTTATATATGCACTGGATCCACACAAATGCCACAAAGCAAAGCAGTTATAGCTTTGCACATGCAGGGGCCTTTCTGTGTGGAGTTTGCATGTTCTCCCTTCTTCTACCACTACTCTACAATAGGATCTCCCTTGGGACCAGGACTCCCCTGAAAATGTGACTCCAAATCTACGCAGGACTTTCCATGTAGCCAGAGGAGACTAAGCGTAGGCCTGGGACTCCCCCTTTTGTTTTCCCACACAGTCCCATAGACATGCCAGTGTATGGGGGCGTATTTATCATATTGTGAGCACTGAAATCTGGAAACTGTTAAGGGGACATGTGGATATCAAAATACTGATGTTTATATTCATATTCCTTGGAAATTACAAAAAAAAAAAAAAAAACATTCTTAGGGGCGTTGTGTTTACATGCAAAGTCTATGTGGGATGCAGCAAATATTGGCAAAAGATTTTGGCAAAATTAAGAAAAGAAGAAACCATTCAGGACTTTATCAAATCAAAAGTGGTCCAGTACAATCTAGTACCTTTGCTATTAAGGTGAGACACTGCAGGTGAATATGAAACAAGAAAAAAAAATAAAATAAAAATAATAATAATAATAATAATAAAACAAATCTTAAATTTACAGACTATCTAGATCTATCTGAAACTTCACAAGTTCTGGAACATGTTTTCAAGATTGTAACGTTTAGTGTATGTAGATGCTACTTTAAAGGGTCCCCTGTGACAAAAGAAATGATGGATGCAAGTTTAAGTTAAGATTAAAGACGCAAATTTGTACTGTCTTAGAAACATGAGAAATAGAACTATTTCATTTTCAAAGTCTAAAGCATTTGACTCAGTGTGCTTGAGCCTAAGGTAAATGCCAAAGTTGAAAAAAACTTTTGCTGAAATTTGCTGTGTGTCAATGTAATTCAAGTGTCTGCCCTCAAATGCAAAAGCCCCCAACTAGAAGAGTTTGATACAATCCAAACACTTCTAGATGATGTTTTTAGTACTTAACTGGTCAGTTTTATTTCTACTGTACATTGAGACTTAAATACATTATCAAACAAATACACATTAATATATGGTAAGTAAGATAGACCGTATTTTGTGTAGTGTGTTACTGGAGAAGAATAATCTGTTTAATCTTTATAGACATTTTGTTTTAATGCCAAGATCATCATGGTCTTTCATTATAAAATTAAATTATTATTATTTATGTTTGTTTGTTTATAGTCGACAAGTCACGATTAGATACATAAGTCAATAGCCATATTGTGGACACACACACACACCGACCCCCCCCCCCCACACACACACAAACACACACACACACACACACTGCACATCAGGTTTGTCAAGTAGTTGTGTACAATATTGTAATATGTTTTTGTATTTTAATGGAGAATTGCCTTGTGGGAGCTGAGCACAGAAGCTGACAGCTAACCCAAAGAAGGGTTTAGAAAAGGCCCAGGAGAGATTGCTAAAATACTGTACTCAAACATGCATGGATGACATCTAAAACCCCTTCAGAGATGTTTTTGATGAGGGAACAATGTTATAATATGGTAGAATGCTCAAAAAAATTATTTTGCATTACAGCCCCTCTATAATGTAATATCCCCATAAAGCATCGAAAAACAACATATGTATGTCGGCCGGAACAACTGCACCCCCACAGTTTAAAAATACATGATGGAGATGTCCTGTCCTATAGACCAGGGTCAGGCACTTGTGTTATTGCAGTTCGAACAGTGTTTTATATGGCCCTGCAGACTGTGGGAAGGACCCTATATGTTGAGATATGGCTTGAGAACAGGTGTGACTGGTGCATTTAGCTCTGGGTCAAACATGGAGCTTGAGAATGGATCTAAACTTAGAATTTCCTAAAGCTCTTCTTAATGTTCTTCTAGCTTTTGAAAACCTCTTGACGTGATCATAAAAGTATGTCATTCATTCAATTTTTTTTTTTTTTTTTTTTTTGCATAGGACAGTATTAAAGAATAATTCTACTTTAGCTCACCAATATTATTTCTACTCATAATAAAGCTGCACTATGTAATTTTCTTGTTTATATGGGCATGACATTGCTAACTCAATATGTTCCACAGTATCTTTCATTTGTTTTAATTGCTCAAACATTCCTTGAAAAACACATATCAGACATCACCTGTTAACAGTTTTGACCTCTTTGTCTCCATGGAGTTAGGTTGGCACCACTTTAAAATAACTAAATTGGAGACAAGCAGGCAGTTTCACAAATACCTGAAAAGTTACACAGTGCACCTTTAATAAGAAGACGTGGAGTACTAAATTCTGTTGCTGAACTTCTGGAGAAAGACGACCCCATTCCTGCTATGTCAAATCGCAAGAGTTAAAACTAGGAAATCAGGCTCAGACTAAAACAAACTCAATCTGCACGATGGTCTGTTGCAGTTACAACCCGTTTTGCATCCTTGTTAAAACTTATTGCTGCTGTCATCCTTATGTTATTTTCTTCCTTCTTTATGTAACAAACCAAAGATTCATTTATTCCGTAATGGCGCCCCCTACAGCCGCGTAACTTCTGTCCAGAAGTCCAACTTTTTCTGCAATGATTAGCATCTTTGCCGGTCTTTTGGGCGCGGGCGCAGGTGCCTTTCTCAGTGCAGAACGTTTCATCGACATTGTGGGTTTTGTCGGGGAGAAAAATTGTAAACATACAGCACTTTAGAGTCACACTGCGATACAACATTTATGTAAGTTTGTCTGAACGCATTCTGTACTGTACAGGAGACACGGCACGTCCCTTAGCGAATCAGGACGCAGAACACAATACACTGTAAAAAACAAAGCATGCAAAATCGCACACACAAAAAAGAAAAATCCATGAAAGAGTGAGACCACGAAAGGTGTACCACGATATGGTAAGGGACTTACACAAAACTGACATGCCAGTGTATGGGGGAGTATTTATCATATTGTGAGCACTGAAATCTGGAAACTGTTAAGGATTTTGATATCCACATGTCCCCTTATGTTTATATTCATATTCCTTGGAAATTAGCATAAAACATTCTTAGGGACATCGTGTTTACATGCAAAGTCAATGGGGGATGCAGCAAATTTTGGCGAAAAACTTTGGCGAAATTCACTGCTGCTTCTGTTGATGAACTAATTAAGAACAGAAGAAACCATTCAGGGCTTTGTCAAATCGAAAGTGGTCTAGTACAATCTAGTACATGTGCTATTAAGGTGAAACACTGCAGGTGAATATGAAAAAAATAAAATAAAATTAGACAAATCAATTTGAAACTTCACTTCACAAGTTTATTGTATGTAGATGCTACTCTAAAGGCTCCCCTATGACATAAAAAAAATAAAAATTATGGATGCAAGTTGAGTAAAAGCACTGTACCAGATTTGTACTGTTTTAAAAAACATGAAAAACAGAACCATTTCATTTTAAATGGTTCACAGTGCTCCAAAATCCACAAAACTATTTTAGAACACTGTTACCTCATCAAAAACATACATAAAAAAATAGACCTGAAGTTGTGTTTTGTTTTTGTCGTAATGGCTAGTGCAGGTGCGGACCAAGGAGTGCAGACTCGGGGCGAGTTGACAGTGTTTATTTACAATTCGTGCAAAAGACAGTTCAGACAGTTCATTTATCACACATGGGACATAGGTAGCGGGAGGCAGACCAGACGGGCGTAGGGCAGGGCAGGAGCAGGAAAACCAGGACCGGAGCGGGAGCGGAGACTGCCAGGACCGGAGCACGACGAGACCAGGGACAGGACCAGGGAAGACTGAGCAGGAGTGCTCCAGAGAGCGGGAGCCAGAGCAGGAGACGGGAAGCGAGCCGGAGGCCAAAACCCCTGTCAGGAGGCAAGCAGAGGGTCAACTGTACCGGAGCTGGAATGCAGAGGCAGGAGCGGGAACGAGCAAGAGCAGGAACCTGGAAAGTGGCAAAAACGCCCATGAGCAAACAGGTGGACAGGTAACAAAGTACAAAAACTAGACTGGAGCATTCACATTGACACGCAGATGGTCTGGCTCCGAGTGTATTCTGCCGAGCCCTCATATACTCGGCAGCAGGTGCAGGTAATTGCGCTGATACGCACCAGGTGCGTGCGGGAGGAGTCAGGAACTCCGCCCAGCTCCGGACAGACAGGTAGGGGAGGAGGAGAGAACACAGGAATTGCAGGCATCATGACAGTTTTGTTCACACATGTTTGAGTAATCCTTTAAGGTACGTTCACACCGGTGCGTCAAGAACGCGCTGGACGCCTCTATTTAGATGCCTGTAAATTTGAACGCAAACGCCTCCTCCACGTGTCTTGGACGCGCTAGGGGCATGTCTGGACGCTCTGGACGTGCACTGTTTTTCCGGTCTGTGCACAATGGCAGACCGAGCTCCACCAAGTCTGTCCTCCATTCTCCGTGTTTGTGGCTCCCTTTTTTTTTTTTTTTTTTTTTTTTAATTATAAAATTAAATTAAAAGTTAACAAAGTACAGTACAGAACAGAATAAGAAGACAGAATGCCAGGGGGGTATACAAAAAGAAAAGAAAGTTAGTTGGATCCACTGTGACATTTAACAAAAATATTTAAAGACATGCAGCTTTCAAGTGTTAATATAGCTTTTTTGTTTAAGCTTTTGGAAATAGTGGATATGTAAGATTCTAATTGATTAATTAAAACAGGAAAAAACAAGGATGCATAAGGAAATTTACATTTATGAATATAAAATTTGCCAAATATAATAATTAAATTAATTGCTATTTTTTTATTTGAGTCTAAGTTTTTATCATGGTGTTTGTGGCTCCCGGTGTACCGAAGAATAACCTCTCGACGTCACTGGAGCGTGGTCTGTGATTGGTTGCAGCTGCGCGTCGAACGGCACTAAAGTTCAAATGGTTGAACTTTTGTGGCGTTCGATGCCTGGAAGCTGTCGACGCGCCGCGCCGACGCCAGATTTTCGCCGCTCTGGACCCTCAAGGTGCGCCACCAAAAACGCAGCGTGGCCAAGACGCGCGTCCACCATTGACTTTGCATGTAAACTGGACGCCCCTGACGCAGCGGTGTGAACGTACCTTTGGTCTGTCTACATCTCCACCTTGTGATGTCATAAAGCTCTAGTTTTCAAGTTAACAGCTCCTTTTACCTTTTGTTCAGTAGAAATGTGCAATTTCAGGGCTGAAATGATCCAAATTATTCTAGAAAAGGTGTATGGAGTTTAAAAACACAACAGAACACTTTCTGCATTACCACATGACATCATAAGGTGGAACAGAGTGTTTTTCATTTGAGAGAAGAACTCAAAAAAATAAATATATAAATATGCAGGATTTGTGTGTTAAAACATGTGTGAATGAAACAAAAAACAAAAACAAAAAACAAAAACAAAAAACAACTCTAGGTATGTTTGTGATAAGGAAGCATTATAACAGATTAGAAAAGTTTATGGGCCTTTTATGTCCTTATGGGGGAAAAAAAAATGTATTTTGAGAAAACAACCTTTGAAGTTGCAGTGTCACATATAAATATATGGATACAAGTTCATTAAATGGAACAAGGGTAATAAGATAATCATTTAGGTGTTGCTGCTTTGTGAAAACTTAAGAGAAGCAAAAATACATTTTTTTTCCCCTGTAGTGTCTCCTCTTAAATATTATGTAATCTTCTGTTTTCACAAATGTCCAAATGGTGACCCATTCGTCCTCACAGCGCTCTTTGAAAACGGAGTTCAGGTTCGCACTCAGCCCTGTAATAGTCTTAAACATTTAGTGAGATAAGAGCGTGTATTAGTCATGCTGTGTGAGAACCGGGATCCCGTGTCTCTCCAGGGAACGCTCCGTCTGAGAAAACAAACGCTGTGATGTCATCGCAGCTACAGATGGACCAGAGGGACAAAAAGCTCACATTATAGACATGTCTAAACCCTGACGCACTGCAATGACTTTAGTGCGCTGTTACAGTTCATTACTGTATTATCGCGGTAGCCCCAAGCATGTGATTTTTATCTCCTGCTGAGGTGCACAAGTCAGTATATTTTCTGTACTAAGTGCTCACGACTGGTTACGTGATACTAATAGATGACATTACAGGTCCTGTATTACGCAAAATTGACTGTTGAGAGTTTTAAGTCATGTTAGAATGTTGTTACCTCATCAAAAACAGATCTGGAGTTGTGTTTTGTTCACACATGTTTGAGTAATCCTTTATTATTAGTCTGTCTACAGCTCCCAAGCTCAAAATGCTCTGTTCCACCTTGTGATATCATGGAAAAGGTACATTTCAAGTTAACAGCACCTTTTATCTTTAGTAGAGATTGGCAATTCCAGGGCTGAAGTTATCCATATGATTCTACTGAAGTTGTATGGAGTTTAAAAACACAGTGGAACTCTTCCTATATCACCACATGACATCACACGGTGGAATAGTGTTCTCTGTTTAAGAGAAGAACTCCTAAATATGCAGAGTTTATATGTTACACATGTGTGAATGAAGCAAAACACAACTCCACGTCTTTTTGTGATGAGGAAACATTAGAACAGAAAAATAGAAAATAGCACAATATGGGCCCTTTAACTGTGGAGCAAAAAATGCAACATTGGATCCATTTTAGAGGATATAGATATTTTTAGGAACTGTATGCAAGATTAAGGTTTGAAATTTCATCAACATGAACGTGACCCCCGGGATACAAATCATAGAGATCCTGAGCTGTCCATATAGTGAGAAATAGATACATTTGTATGTGTCCTCTATCTGCAGGTTAAGTCACAGGCAACCCAGGCTTAGTTGTGATTGTAGTACATTGCAGGATAATTAAAGGCCACTTGGTAGAGTGCTTCTCTTCTGATCTGAAGTTTGGTAGTTCAAAACGTGTTTCGAACAAATGATGGAATACTGTTTATGTATTAGGCAAGAGCACTTCTAGCATCTGTGTACACTGATGTGTGAATGGATGGGTCGTTTGAGTGCATTGAAGGTAGAACCATTTTTGATGAAACATGACTACAGCTGCATTTTATATTACGTACCAGGGCCTTGCTTCATTGTATTGCATTCCCCTGTCCCTAACCCTGTGCTGTTGTGTCTGCCCTAGTCTGACACTCCTCCTGGCAGACTGCTCTTCTTTGTGCTCCTCCTTGTGCTCCTCCTCTCCCTCAGGACCCTCGTGAACACAGGCCACTCTTGTTTCCCATATGCTGCTCCACAAACAGAATCAAACAAAGTATGTCCCCCACTCTGCCAAAGCTCCATCTCTCCACATCCCTCCTGCCTGTCCACAGTCCTGTAGGAGGCTCAGCGCCAGCTGGGAGTGTGTGGCCCATATTTATAGCATTGTAGGGACTTCACATCATGGGCACATGTGTCCTGTATGGGGACAAAAGTCTGACCCCCCGTCGTGTGTGTGTGTGTGTGTGTGTGTGTGTGTGTGTGTGTGTGTGGGTGTGTGTGTGTGTGTGTGTGTGTGTGTGTGTGTGTGTGTGTGTGGGGGTGTGTGTGTGTGTGTGTGGGTGTGTGTGTGTGTGTGTGTGTGTGTGTATGTATATATATATATATATATATATATATATATATATATATATATATATATATATATGTTGTATGTATTTAGAAACCATTCAAATTGACTAATAATGCATAAATAATGCATTCAGCTCTTTTCCAGATGCTCAAAGTTGCCCTGGGACAGACTGACAGAAGCAAGGCTGCCGGTCTGTGCCATCAACCCCTCCGATCACCGAACACTCACACACTACATTTATATTTAGCAACATGGGGGAAGTGTCTTGCCTAAAGACACATCTGTTTTGACATTGGCAGAGTAGATGATTACTCTTGCCCTAGAATTTATAGAACTGGCATCATCACTTTCTAGTAAATAGAAAATAATTTTCAGAGAAGGGTGATGCAGATTACTCAAACATGCATGAATCACTTAAAATACAACTGTGAGGGAGTTGAGGAAGAGGGGGAACAATTATAACATGGTTACAAGCTCTTGAAAATCCTTTTTGCATAATTTATCTTCCCCCGACAGCCCTAACCCTGATAATTTTACTCTTTAACTAGAAACAGAACTCTCATTGACTTTGACAGTATTTGACCTGGACAGCGCCAAAACAAGAACCACAACAGTGTGTACGCGTGCTGCTGTTTATTTAGATAAGTATTTTAGCGTGGATGCGTGGCTAGCCTTAGATTTCCGTTCATTCCCTTATCAAAGCCAGTGTCCCTGTTGGATTCACGTTTAGACTCCACTTTGTCAGACTGAGTGCAGTTGTGTTTGCGCAGGGCCAGTACATGACGTCTCTGCAGAGCCGACTCCACACAGCATACAAAGACACCCATGGGAGCGCGTCCATTCAACTGTCTGCAGCCTCATGTCATAACACTGCAGTCAATGAGAGTCTCAGCCCAGACCACAGCGCTAACCCCAACTCACCCCTCATGTAGGGAGGAGAATGCCTGATCGGCCAAAGACACAAGTTTTAAACAGTATCCTTTCACCCCAATTTCACATAGGTGTGATTGACAGGCAGACTAACCAATCAGAGAATGTGAAGAGATAAGTTTAAAGGCCCTATATTATGCTATTTTCTGATTTATGTTATAATGCTGTTTCCTCATCACAAACAGACCTGGAGCTGTGTTATGTTTATGTTTAACACACAAATCATGCATATTTCTTTCTTCGTTCTTGATGTCATGAAGCAATATAGTAGTTCCTTGTTTATCAAGGGGGTTACGTTCTAGAAATAACCCACAATAGGCGAAATCTGCAAAGTACTCAGTTTTAATTTTTACAATTATTATATATGTTTTAAGGCTGTAAAACCCCTCACCACACACTTTATACACTTTTCTCACACAGGCATTCACATTTTTTCACATTTCTCTCGTTTAATTAAATAATAGTGACTCTCGTGTATTTCACAGTTCCTCTGACCGTGCCTCTTCATCCTGGCGCTACTCCGCCATAGTGTTGATGGAACATTTATGTAAATTTGGAATCATCAAATTATTCTAGCACTGGAACTGTCAATCTCTACTGAACTAAAGATAAAAGGTAGCTGTTAACTTGAAAACTACCATCATATAATGTGGAACCAGGCATGTTGAGATTTGGAGATGTAGACATAATACTAATAATAAAAAAATAATAATAATGGCATATTGTGAAACAAACAACAAAGGAAATAACCTCTCCATGGAGACAGGTGGCGAACGCTCAACCATAAAGTTGCATAGAGCACTTTAATATACGTAATATTTGTTTCGCCCTTTTTACAACAAAGATGGCTAATTGTGCCAAAATGTTTGGTTTATGGTGTTTAATCCCAATCTCAAATTCTTTATCTAAAGTTGATAAAAAACTAATGAACCCTGAGAAGCATGGGAAACATGACCATTTTGACTATCTGAAGGTATTTGTGTGCAGGAACATGTTGTGATTCCCCCTTGGCGCTCTGTCTTGGTGGGGCTGGTGGTTGGGGCGGGTAGCAGGGGGACGATGGTTGGGGCTGCTGGTGGGACTAGGAAGCAGTGTTCCAGTCTCATATCCAGAGCAGGAAACCTCCCCGACAGGAGTTGGCGCAGTGGTTTGGACACTGGTGTTGGCCCACGTTACAGTGTCAGAATACCACAGTCCTCCAGTCAAGGTTTCTCTCCTGATTAGAGCAAGCAGCACTGTAATTAAAATGGTTTATGAAGCCTCATCAAGCTACTGCATTTGTTAGCAGCATACTGGATATTCTGCAAAACTGTGGGAACTGGTAAGAAATCGTAATGTGCCAACTTTTGAATAAAAAATAAAACAAACATTTTATACATCACGCACAAGTGCTCATTGTTCAAATTTGAATCAAATCCTAAACACATATGGTGTGAAGCTGAGTCGTCATTGTTTGAGCCCATGTTGATTCCTCATCATGTAAAACCAGGTCCAAGTTCTAGTCCAAGTCACAAGTCTTACCTCATGTCAGTCTCTTTATAATATTTAGGATTTTTTTTTTGAGAACCAAATCATCAAAATTACAACATAAAAACTTGGCCATCATGTCTAATGTTTTTGTACTAAAAGCTATTTTTCAACTATATACTGTTTTACCTCATACCTCATATCTGGACCGGCAGCTTTCCGGTGTCTCCCTCCCAGAGGCTCTCTCCAGAGTATCTAAACTCTGAGTATTTATACCAAAATTACAAAGCTATATACATATCAAAGCACAGTGACTTTTGTTTCACATCCATGAATGCATGTTAAGCAGCTTTTATATTTAGACAGATAAAACAACATAAAGTTTGCTGAAGGATGGGACAGACCCTCCACATATTAATGTCTGTTCTGGGTCTGACAGACTGAAACAAATCAAATGCATTTACACAAGAACATATGATAAAAAATGTTGTTGTTTTTTCACAGCATGAATATGCGTACATTTCCGTCACATAGCATTTGTCTAGACTTTTTTAATGTGTGACTGAGTGTGCAGAGTACAAACAGAGGGACATGATTGTTTGTCCAAACCTCACATGAAGGACATTGACATCACACCCTGCTGTTTCAGAAATTGATGCTACAAGTGAAGGAAGTGCCACATGAGCAAACTGGGTGTCATATAAAAAACAAACACACAAGGTTATGCGACAGCCACACCTGTCCTCTAGTGTGATCTGACTCACCAAAACGTACTCAAGTAAGAGTACTGTTACACACTTATCAAATATATTACTCAACTAGAAGTAAAATGTGGTGACTGAATTCCTTTATGAAATTAAGTTACTCAAGTATATGTAACTGGGTACTACCTCTGGGTGTATGGTTTGCATAATCTAATATAAGAGGTCGTCCAGGATTTTAACGTAGGCTCAAATGTAGAAATGATCTTATTAGTGAAATAATGGATTAGGTAAAACAAAAAGCAGATGACTCATGTGAGGTGAGTGAGGGCAAAGTCTTCTGGGAAATGAAGTTCAGGGCAGGCCAGTGTCAGGACAGGGGATGAGGGGGATGGGGTGCAGAGGTGTACTCTGGGACAGCACAGAGGAGCAGGATTAACGCCCCGGTCTGTCTTTGCACAAGCTATGGAGCGTGTGTGGATAATTGAATTTCACGCAGCCTGCCTCCTTCTGAAGTGGTGTAGCAAAGCGATCATTTGAGAAGAGGGCCATTAGCCGAGCCACGGGCTAAGCTCTGAGAGAGGAGGAAATCTGGGATTACCCTCCCGCAGCATCCAGTGGGCTCCATCAAAACAGCTGTGTCACGACCAGGAGAAGAGGAGGAGGAAGTCGAGGGAGGAAGAGGAGGAAGAGGAGGAGGGGTCAGACAGAACTTCAGCCTGATTTCCACGTGTTGGTGTATTAGTACTACAAAAACTGTTTTTGGCCCGTCTGCGGTGCTGATTTGTCACAAGGTTTCACCGAGGGGAGAACCCATTCATAAGGTTGATCTTCTGTTATTGTCAGAGGTGGCTGAAGTAGTAATGTTACTTCAAAATACAATTGCTCCAGTAAGAGTAATTGTAAGAATAACTGACATAACAATTACTCTTACTGGAGTTCTATATACAGTATACACTGTCTGGCCAAAAAAAAGTCACCACCAAAAAAAAAAGGTCTAATCTAATATTTTGTTGGACCGCCTTTAGCTTTGATTACGGCACACATTCACTGTGGCATTGTTTCGAGCTTCTGCATGGATTTATTTCCATCCAGTGTTGCATTAATTTTTCACCAAGATGTTGCATTGATGGTGGTCGAGTCTGATGCTACACAAAGCCTTCTCCAACACATCCCAAAGATTCTCAATGTGTTTAAGGTCTGGACTCTGTGGTGGACAATCCATGTGTGAAAATTATTTCTCCTGCTCTTTGAACCCCTCTTTCACAATTTGAGCCTGATGAATCCTGGCATTGTCATCTTGGAATTTGCCCGTGGCAAATCCATTGATGGAGTACCCTGGTCATTCAGGTGTCAACTGACCTCATTCTTTGGGCACAGACTGTTGCTGAACCTAGATCTGACCAACTGGAGGAGGCTCGTACTTATTTGCTTAGTTAAATCCAGGTGGCAGCTTTTTTTTTGGCCAGGCAGTGTATTACTCAAGTAACAGTACTGCTACACTGTACACCAGGGAGATGAGTTTAATGTCTTTCAGTGGAAAAGACATGCAAAGCAATAACATCTCCATGAATACAAGCTGATGACAAATCCTTCACCACAGTGTTAAAAAACATTGTCTGTGGGTTTAGCCAGATCAATTTTCATTTTCATTCAACATTTTTATTTAAGAAAAATCCTATTGAAAGTCCAGAATTTCTGTGAGAAATCTTCATATCCAAAGCCATCAGCCCTTGGTGGATCTATTTGTGCGAAAGAGAGGGGAGGGTAGGGTCTGTGTCATCAGAGGAGCGCTACTTCCATTAATACAGTGGAAATATAACTACGCTATACAATTGATGGTTTGTAAGTGTTTTCAGAAACTGTACGGGTTGGGTCGCTGAAGCTGGTCAAATCTGCTTCACCAAAAAGCTGCACCTTTAACCATAACCAATTGGTGTTTCTTATCTAAAACATTGGAATTTGTTGAAAAATATTTTACCACAATACTGTAATAAAAATTAAATAAATAAATAATAATAATAATAACAATAAATGTTGGTTGGATTGGAATAAATCAAACTGTATGTGTTTTTGTGAGTCTGACTTCACAACATTTATGTTTATGTTTTTTTATTATTTAAAACCTGATCCTTAGTATTTCAGTACAGACATTACTTAATAAAGATAAATAACTGTAGAATGTAGAATCCTTTTGGGAAAAAAAAAAAATAAAAAATCATTTCCAAAACATGTTTTGTCCTGACTCTTAAGAATCACTTGCCTGGGATCCAGAATACACACTTTTTCAATGCTTTGTGAAGGTGTGACTGATATCAATCTGTATAAAAAATACAGACAGATATCATTCCAGATTTGCCAGGCAAAAGAAACACAGCTGTAACAACTACTCAAATGCAAACTATTCACAATAATACTCTCCTTATGACAAAACTAATACTGACTTGGCTATGACTATGGAAATAAAATTGTACTAATACCAGGTTCAGGTTCAGGTAGGTTCAGGTAACTTTATACCCACAAAAAGATTTGGTTAACAGTTGGAGTTGGCTTCCAAACATTAATTAGACAACCCATAAATAGGCCTGTCACAATAATTACTATATTGACTCAATATATTCAGTTCGGTTCAATATATTATAAATGGACAATAATTTCTGGGCGTCACTTTTTATCGTGGCACATTTTCTTTGTAATAATGGGGTTTTTGGGTTATTTTTTCTACAATTTGTGCTTTAGAAGGTTGAATTATGAACTAAAATTACACAAATTAAATACTTAAGTGTTCTATTCATTTATACAGCTCAACAATATATTAGCATTATTTGTACATTTATAATACTTTTTTGTGAATAATTCTGCTTTATGATTTGGTTTCCCAATTATCACCTATAGTCTATATTGACTTCAGCAATACAACTCTTCTTCAAAATTTGTTATCATGACAAGCCTACCCATAAATAGACAGACAAACTAAGAAAAACAAACATGCCGCACAATACTACACTGGTCCATTCTCCATTGGCCTGGTCCCTCTGAGAACATGACTCTCAGCAGCTCTGACTGGCACTCGCAGCTCCTCTGTGGACAGCTCATCCATCATGCCCAGTCCCACCAAACCAAGCATGTACAAGTGTTTACAAGCCTGCATGGAGTTTGTTTACATATTTACAGCGATCACTATGAGAGGACCGCGCTGGCTCCACCGTCCCAGAACCCTGCTCCCTGCCCCCATGCATGGGAGCATATTTTGGAACAGAATTGTGTTGTACATGAAATGAAGTATAAAAGTATGGATATGTGCAGTTTATTGTTTTATGGAGTTAATCATTGTTATCATATGTTCTGCTGGTCCCTGAATGGCCACCACAGTCTCACCAGTGTTTTCTGACTGAGAATCTCAGCAGTTCACAAAAAGATGTTTACTAATTCCAAGTTTTACCTTCTGGTTTGTCCTTAACTTTTTCTTCATTTTATTTCATAGAGAAAAAAAAAGAAAAAAGAAATTCATATTTTCTGTGTTATTTTCACCTGAGTCTGCATTCTCTCTTATCAAATCAGCTTAAGTGGACCCGAGCTAGTTTCCATGAACATGTTTGTCCCTTTGACTATGGTATTCCACAGTATGGCAAAAAACTTCAGAATGTTCGAGAGCATGGTTTTAACTTTCTGTTACCATGGGATCATGCAGGTGATGTGTTATCACCAAAACAGTTACATATTGTACTTATTTGTCTGCATTTGCCCTCTGCATTTGACCCTGCTATCAAATGGTCTGCACAGAAAGGCCCAGGGGGCCCGGGAGGTGAAGCCCGGACCTTTTTTGCTGTGAGATCAGAATACTAGTCACTCAGGCACCTAGTTCTGGCTGAGTGGTTCTTTACATTGTCATGAGTTGTGCCAATCCCAATGATCCCATTTGGCTGCATTTGCTGTCCATCTCATCCAATAAATGATTCAATTGTAGCTGTATTTCATTTGTATATTAAGTTCTCCAAAATGATGACATAACCCTCATAAACTCACCACTAAGACAGTCACACGCATATATCTCACCACAAATCGACCATGATTTTTGTTTCTACCTGCATGGTGCAGTAGACAAACCTGGGCTTGTCTCACAGCGAGATGGGCCCTTGTTCAATTCTCTTTGGTATGTCTTGTGCTTGTTCTGCCTGTGTCTGGGTGGGTTTCCACATTTTCCACATTGGTTTAATCCTTCTGCTGTACCCCTGAACAATAACTCAACCCAATAACATTGAGTGCTCTCACGATAGCAGATCATATTTTGGCAATGCAACATCCAACTTGGTTTGGATTAAAGGTTTGTCAGATTAGAGTGCAAGTTTGTGTTATGTGTTTTGCAGCTTTTTTTTGTCTGTTTTCTGATTGTAGACCACACGTTTCACAAACCTTGGGATGTGGGCTTCTTCTAGTGGTTTTCTGCCATTTTAGACTATTTTCAGAAGACATCACTTCTTTTTCTGGTGAAAAAACATGCTTGTCTCTTGAAAACAATGTTTATATATATATATATATATATATATATATATATATATATATATATATATTATTTAAAGAAGACATATTGTGCTTTTGTCTACAATATAGTTACAATCTATGACAACTGTGGATCGGTGAGCATTTTAAATAAAAAATAAAAAAATACTCTTGTGAGCTTCAAGGCATGTTATAATGCTGTTATCTCCTCTAAAACATACTCATTCATACATGTTTGAGTAACACTTTATTATGAATCTGTCTATACCTCCAAAGCTCAAAATGCTACGTTCCACCTTGTGATGTCATAAAGCAGTCATTTTCAAATTAACAGCTACCTTTACTTTTAGTTCAGTAGAGATTGGCATTTTCAGGTCTGACATTATCCAAATGATTCTAGTGAAGGTGCATGGAGTTTAAAAACACAGTGGAGCACTTCCTGTAGTGTTTTCTGTTTGAGCAAAAAACTTAGCATAAATATGCAGGATTTGTGTGTTTCATATGTGTGAAATAAACAAAACGTAACTGCTGGTATGTTTTTGATGAGGAAACAACATTATAATATAGATCAAGAAATATTATAACAAAAAATCAAAATGACTTCACAAAACTGCCGAACCCTATGCGTATCATCGAAAAAATAAAATTGAAAAACGAAGTACAGAGCAGTCTAATGGTGGTAGTGAAAACAGAGGTAGATCAGAGCAATGACATCTTGAATACAGGAGAAAAAAAGATTATCCAAACATGCATGAATCACTCTAAATACAACTTTGAGTGGGTAAATGAGGGGAGACAATTTAACATGATTTTTTTTAAATTTTGCACAATAGATCTCTTTTATTAAACATCCTATATTACACAAAATTGATTCTTGTGTTTTTACCCCCTCAAAAACATATCTCTACTCATGTTTTGTTTCATTCACACGTTTGAGTAATCCTCATTGTTTTACTGCCATGAAGTGGTCATTTTCAAGTTAATATTTACCTTCTACCTTTTGTCCAGTAGAAATTGGCAATTCCAGGGCTGAACTTGTCCAGAAATTAAATGAAAATTATACTAGTGAAGGTGTATGGAGTTTAAAAACACAGTGGAGCATTTCCTGTATTACCACATGACATCACAAGTTGGAACAGAGTGTTTTCCATTTAAGAGAAGAACACAGAATAAATATGCAGGGTTTGTGTGTTAAACATGTGCAAATGAAACAAAACACAACTCCCGCTATATTTGTGATAAAGAAACAACATTATAATAACACAGATTAAAAAAAATAAGAAAACAGCACAATATGGGCCCTTTAACAAAGTCTAAAAATCTGTCATACCTTGTTGATGCTGTGTACTTGTTCTTTTCTTCCCCGATATACTCATCTCCATGAGCAGTTGGAGAGGGGAGAGGTTCCAGAGACAAATCAGGTGACAGAAGAGCGTTGCCGATGGATGGCCTGTCTCTGCTCTGAAGCGTTCCTGCAGTGTGTAAATTCATGAGAAGCGCAGAGCCGTGGAGTTTGATTGCTTCTGTCAGAGCTCCAAAAGGCACTTCACATCTCAGACTTAGTGCATTCTTCACCCAGGAACTCTGTGTACATGCCTGATCTGCTGGCCTCCATCTGGGAGATCTGAAGTGTATCTGACTGTCCCTTCATCTCAGCTGTGTAAACGCACCGCTTTCTCATACCTGCATAGTGATTAGTGTGGAATTCAATCTAGAGCCAAAAAATAGATCCAATTGAATCTTTTTTTTTTTTTTTTTTTTTTTTTTTTTTTTTTTTTTTTTTTTTTAGATGTCTGATGAAGCTGTGTTCAATTTGAGTTTGAAATGAAGATACATGATGTTTACTCGGTTTTGTTTTCCATTTGGACCACTGGGTTTGCCTGGGATCCAGAATACACACTTCTCCAATACATTACAAAGATGTGAGTCTGGTTAGTTTTGACTCTTCCTGAGTTCAGATGGGTGTGATTGACAAGTGGATTAGCCAGTCAGGGACACACATGATCCGTCCGCATCAAAGTAAATATGGCTATTTATGAGTAAAAAAGAAAGGACAAAAATAACACTTTTTTTTTCAGCTTTCTACCATGGTATAACATTGTTCGCTCATCAAAAACATGTCTGAAGAAGTTTTATATGTCATCCTTGCATGTTTGAGTAATCTAGCAATCTCTTCTGGGCCCTATTCTAACCCTCCTTAAGGTTAGCTATAAGATTCTATGCAATGCTCCGCCCACAAGTTCATGCTCCCACACAACAATCCCCCCGATTTACAAAAGCTACAAAACTGTACAAAACAACTTGACAAACTTGATTTGATGTGCAGTAGTTTCATTAGCGGGATCCACGTTGCTTGTATTATGATAGCGCTCTGAAGGGGGAATGACTTAGCAAGGGGAAAATAAAGTGTCAAAAACGAAAGTGAAACTTATAAAACATGTAAATACATTGTTTTTGGTGAATATAGCAAAACAACAAAAGATAACAGTGATCTAGATATATTATGCGTTAGCAGTTAATACCCCATAGAAGTACAGTACCCCCTCATTAAACATAGGAGAAAGAAATTTCACTTTATTCAGTTAATTTCATATGGGGCACTGAAATAAACAAATCTAACTGGACGATCATGTTTGGTTGGCCAGTGGTGACCTGACTGATGTCTCTGTATAAAAAATAAAGAGAGATCTCGGTCTGGATTTGCCAGGCAAGTAATTATTCATTATATTAAACATATTTATCTGACTTTTAACACAAGTTTAAGGTCGAATTGTTGATAGACAGAAATGACCCTTTCCTGAACAGCTTCAGAATGATCTTGAGCTGAATCAGAACAAGGCTAAAGCCACATAGACTAGTATACACCCCTGGGACCTGCCAGGACGACTGAGAGATTAGACAGATATAACACCACGTAGTAATATAAAGGGTATTTTTTTATCTGTAAAATCAATTTCTATTGTCTAAAAAAAATTGTGTTTTTTAGTATCATCGTGGTATCGAGTCTACTTTCTTCAAAATTGAATGTACTAGAAACCTAGAGATGGTTTGGTCTCGGTTGAATGACAAGTCTCGTCAACATAGACTGGGAGGTCAGGCTCTCCACTAATTAGCAGCCAATTACACATCAGTGAGTAGACAGTGTTTGTTGTGCAGTCAGGGGGCTGTGGGTCTGAGGTCACCCTGGACCCTCCTCTCTCTCTACACATGTTTTTTAAAATGACTAAATTCAAACTGTGAGACGGTTTGGCTTTGAAGGGAAAACTGGACTTAGTATGTAGGATAACTGAGACTTGCATGAATAAAGTAAAACAAAACAAAAAAAAACCTCAAGTATAATTGATGAGGGAACTGCTTTATAACGTTGCAACAAATACCTCAAATCTGTTTAGCATTTACAACATTATAATATCATGCAGTCAGTTTTTGAACAGTTCCATACCTAAAAACTGGACTTAAGTTCTGAATCTAAAATACCTCGTGTCTTCTGCAGCAGTGAGGCACATTGGACTCCTCCCCTTCTTATGAACGCATTTGTGCCATTTTTGGCATTCACAAAATGTTTTCTTAACTAAAAATGTTCTTCTGGAAGAACAAATCCTATGAACAGTCAGGGGCACATATAAGAACAAAAATGCAGCTGTTTTAGAATGTTATTACTCCGATAATACAACCAAAAATATGTATTAATATATGAGTGTAAATTAAATATTAAAAAATATATATATATGTTTCTTATAAAAATATGACTACGTGATCTAATAAGATTTAGGACTGTAAGACCCACAAACGTAATAATCCCTATAAACATAATAAAACTCCATATAATAAACCCACAAACACTTATTTCCCACAAAGGTAATAACAATTCTCTACCACAAATGTAATAACCAAAATATAATACCTATTACAAATGTAAAAAAAACTAAATGTAATACCTATTGCATTTGTGGGAGCCTACCTTTGTGGGTGCAATCATGTTATCAATATTTCACAGCATAGTAGGTTTGTCAAAGTATTGAAAATCTGATACTAATCATTACTAAAACTAGTATTGAAAATAGAATGAATAGATGAAAAAGAAGGGAATTGCCAGTGTCCAAGCATTGGATGGAAACATTTTCTTCATTGTAGGCTATACATCAGTTATATTGGCCTACCTAAGTCACTCCCAGAAGGGACAATAGCAGACATTGAGGACAGTTACAAGTACCTTGGTAACCCACAAGCAAATGGCAACCTTGAGAAGGAAACAAGGAAAGCAGCCACGGCCAAATACGTCCGATGAATAAGGCAAGTCCTAAGGAGTCAGCTCAATGGCAAGAACAAGACCCAGGCAATAAACAGCTACGCCCTGCCAGTAATCAGATACCCAGCAAAAATCATAAGCTGGCCAAAGGAGGAGATACAGACCACAAAGCTCTTGACCATGCATGGAGGGTTCCATCCCAAATCCAGCACCATGAGACTCATTTTCACTGCAAAGATGGAGGACTAGTGAGAATGATAGCCACAGTCCAGGATGAAACATCCAAAAGTACATCAAGGTCAAGGCCCCAACAGATGGTGCTCAGCAAATGTCTCAGACAAGGGAGTGCAGAGAAAGAGGTGCTGGAGGAACCGTCATGGGAGGACAAGCCCCTGCACGGGATATGCCACCAGAACATAACTGAAGTGGCTGATAAAGAAATCCTACCAATGGCTTGAGAAAGCTGGTCTCAAGAACAGAGGCACTCATCCTGGCGGCACAGGAGCAGACCTTGTGCACTACAGCAATAGAGGCCCAGATCCACCACACCAGACAAGACCCAAGGTGTAGGCTGTGCAAAGAGGCTCCTGAGACAATCCAGCACATAACTGCAGGGTGTAAGATGCTGGCAGGGAAAGCAAACATGGAGCGGCATAACCAAGTGGAGCCAGAGTGTACAGAAACATCTGTGCAGGGTATGAACTGGAGACCCCAAGGTCAAGGTGGCAAACACCTCCAAACGTAGTGGAGAATGACTGAGCCAAGATCCTGTGGGACTTCAGATAAAGACAAACAAGAGCAAAACCCTTGTGGTGGACATTGCAGTACCAAGTAATGGAAACATCAGGAAAAAGGAATATGAGAAATACCAGGGACTCAAAGAAGAGCTGGAGAAGGCATGGAAGGTGATCAGTGGTGCCCGGGGTCATCGGAGCACTCGGGCAGTGACCCCCAAATTGGAGGAGTGGCTACAGCAGATCCCAGGAAAAACAGCAGATTATATATATATATATATATATATATATATATATATATATATATATATATATATATATATATATATATATATATATATATATATATATATATATATATATATATGTATATGTATATGTATATATATGTCTGACAGGAGGGACCAAAAACAACAAAAACTCGGGGAAGGTTTAACAGTGTTTATTTACAAGAGTGCAAGTGCAAAAATGATGGTAGATCAAATGTTGAGTCAGGAGCACCGTGTTTGCTGGTATGGATGGGCCTGACTTGGGACATGTCAAATGTAGGGTGGATGTGGAGGGAAGGAGGAACCTGCAGCTGTATGGCAGACAGGTTAATGATCTTCGTGATTTTGAAAGGGCCCAGGAAGCGGGGAGAGAGTTTCCGGGAGTCGGTCTTAAGAGGATTATTTTTGAAAGATAGCCAGACAGACTGACCTTGTTGATATTTAGGAGCAGGAGCACCGGTCTGCAGCTGCTTTGGTCCAGGCCCCAGGCTGGAGGAGGGTGGCTCTGGTCCCTCCCCATACTCTGTGGCAGCGTTGAAGGTGGTGATGTACGGATGGTACCACCAGGTGCTTTTCCTCCGACGGGAAGAGTGGGGGCTGGTAACCTAGGGAGGCTTGGAACGGGGATATCCCAGTGGCAGAACTCACGAGGGAATTGTGCGCGTACTCGATCCATGGTAGGAATTGCTCCAGGCAGAAGGGTTCGCAAATACCACACAGCGTAGCGTCGTCTCCAAGTCTTGATTAGCCCGCTTGGTCTGTCCGTTGGTCTGGGGGTGAAAACCGGATGTGAGGCTGACAGACGCGCCCAGACCCTGGCAGAAGGAGCGCCACACCTGGGACGTGAACTGGTGTCTCGGTCCGAGACTATATCCGGAATCCCATGGAGCCGGAATACATGGTTGGTGATTTGGTCAGCTGTCTCCTTGGCGGTCGCAAGCTTCAGTAGGGCGACAAAATGGGCTGGCTTAGAGAAACGATCGACAATAGTGAGGATGACAAAGTCCATTGCCACATGGGACCACCATGGGAAGGTGGCGAGTGGGAGGTATTGCCCATGGCACACACCTGGCCATACTGATACATAGGCTTTGGTGTCTCTGTCAACTGTGGGCCACCAGAAATGACATCTCAAGAGGGAGAATGTGCAAACTCATTCAGTGGAGAATTCCAAACAAAATATCCATGAATACATGCAGAGAGCAACAGCACAAATGCAAACATTATGGTAGATCAAACGGTGAGTCAGGAGCGAGGTGTTTGCCGTGGTCCAGGGACAGAGCATGAGTAGCAGAGACGGAGGCGGGACAAACAGTACCGGTAGAGAAGAGCTGAGCGGGTCCAGGGAGCAGGATCACAGAGATATGTGGACGATCTGACGCTGAGTGTCAGGTCCTGGCTCATCTTATCCTCCCCAGGTGCAGCTGATTGTGGATTAGCTCCAGGGAGGAACCAAGATCTCTACCCCAGCTCCAGGCTCAGACACAGAAGGGAGGGGAAAAAGACCAAAAAAAGGCAGGACAGACAGGGATCATGACAAAAAATAAAATAAAAAATATATATACTGTATATATAATCCAAATGATTCTAGTGAAGGTGTATGGAGTTTAAAAACACAGCAGACCACTTCCTATATTATCACTTGACATCACAAGGTGGAACAGACTAACTGCCTAAATTTACAGGGAAAGAAAATAGAGTAATATCGGCCCTTTAACCAAAAGCCTAACTTTGGCATGTCGGAACATAGAACGCATTTCTAACAATATGGGAACATACAGCTGGCCCCCTTTTCTGTTAGCATTCTACTTGCTGTTATGTCTGGGGTTGTGAGTCTGTATGCTTCTATATGAATGGTTCCTGGACCTACTGTTAGTTTATGTCCATATTGCAGATCACGTATTGTTTTACTTGTGGGAATAAATGGGTCCTGAATATGATTCTATGAGTGCCATCCCACAACATCAGTCTGAATATTGTAGAAAGTATTTTCCATCTTTAGTAGATAAAATGTTGGATTTTGTCCTCCTGATCTGTAGAAGCCCATTTCTGCTCCAAGCACCGTGGGGCTGAGGTGACAGCTCTGTCTCTGGACACTTTCCCCTGTTTGAAACACCCAAACTCTCACACATCACAGCCCGGAGAGGCAGCTAAAACACAGACACTTGGAGTTGTCCGATTCACCTCCAGATTCCACCACTGGGCCCCTCTGTCTGCTGTGGGCGTGCACATGTCCCCCGCTGGGCCCCTGGCCACTGTGCTGTGGAGAGACTTGTCCCTGTGCCTTGTCTTCCAGATTGTTTGCCTGAGGAATGTGTTCTGTGTACCTGTGTGTGTCTGTGGAATAGAAGAGACACACTTCATCATAAAACTGTCTGCAGATGCCTGGGCTTTCTCTGTGTTTTGAACTGTTATACAATACACTCTATATGATTTTATATTCTTGTGCAGCTAGGTTATAAATGCAAGCTATAGCATCACCAAAATAACCTAGCTTTCGCCACATTGATATATGTAGAACTCTAAAGTCTGGAACACCACTCACTTAAAAAAGGGATATTATGTAAAAAATGATTTTTCTTTTTTTACCTTTCTACCATGGTATAACATTGTTGCCTCATCAAAAACATTCATGGGTAGATTTCAGATGTCAATTCTCCACAAATGTACAAAAGGATGGATTCTTGGGAGTTTGTGAACTCACAAATATTGTAAGAATTCATTTTGCTGGCCAGATTATCGCCATAACCACTAATTTGAAATGTATCAAATCAAAAGAGGATTTAACCTAGAATGGATTTATGGGCGAATTTTTTGTAGAGCACAGTTTGTACACAGCAATAGGGCTCATTAAAATCACAATACAAGTCAAAAAAAAAAAAAAAAAAAAAAAAAAAAAAAAAAAAAAAAAAAATATATATATATATATATATATATATATATATATATATATATATATATATATATATATATATATATAATCTTAAAATCATTTCAGTCACACACCAGAGTTGGGACCAAATCCTTGTTTTGCAAGTCTCAAGTAAGTCTCAAGTCTTTGTCCTCAAGTCCGAGTCAAGTCCCAAATCAAAGACAGGCAAGTCCAATGGGAGTTCCAAGTCAGGGGCCCATAAATCCAAGTCAATTCCAAGTCCTCTGCTTTGAGCTTCAAGTAATTTCAAGTCTGTGAGCTGTAATATTGGTACTGTATTTATTGTGATTGTTTTGGATCAGAATTGTAGGTATGCTTTTTTTTTCTTTTTAATCACTGACATGCGAGCCTGAAGCAACATTGGGAGGGAGGCCCACCTTTTAAGATCTCCACCGATGGTAAGCAACAGATTTTTATAGTTAGAGTTAAGGGAAGAATGAATGAGGACCCCTAAATATTTTATACTTGGTACAATTGGTATTTTAAAAGAGGGTCTATTTAATATTGTTGATCCCCAAGGCATCAAGGCAGATTTAGCCCAATTCACCCTGTAGAACGAAATATTTCCAAACATTTCATATATGTTAAGAAGATAAGGTATTGATTGTGATGGATTGCTGGTGTTGATTAAAATGTCATTTACATACAGAGAGATATGGTGAGGTATATCATGTATTGTAATAGGTGCCATTTTTTTAGACTGCCTAGTGCCATTATGCGTTCCAAAGATAGACAAAATAAGAATGGAGATAGGGGGCAGCCCTGGCACAAAGAACGAGACACAGAAAATCTGGGTGAACACAGATTAGCTGTTAACAGGTAATCTGTAGGATTAGCGTACAAAGTACTAATCATGTTGATAAAACCAGGCAGAAAACCCATATGATGCAGCACATCCCACAGATAGCCCCATTCCAACCGGTCAAACGCCTTCTCAGCATCCAATGACAGGATAGCATTTGGATTTGCAGATTGGCAAGATAAATCTATGATATGGATATTGTCAGAGGCTAATCTAGATTTAATGAAGTTTGATCATAATGAACTAAATGAGTGATATGTTGTTCTAGTCTGCTAGCAAGAATTTTTACAAAAGCTTTGAGCTCTGTGATCAGAAGGCTGAGTGGCCGGTAGGAGGAGCAGTCAGTCCGCGGCTTGCCCTTTTTGAGTAAAAGAAAGATAACTGCCACATCATTGAAAGACCCTTTGATTGTAGAATAGTTAATCATGTCTAGAAGTAACGGGCCAAGCTGAGGTCAGAAGGAAACATACAGCTCTGGTGGCATTCCATTTATCCCAGGCAATTTACCTTTATTCATGGAATGAATATCTTTACTTAATTCCTCCAAAGCTACAGGTGTTTCTAAAGCATTGGCATTTTAGATAAATTATGAGAGCTTAAGAAATCACTACAGGCTTTTTTATTGTATGTTACTTCAGGTCCATGTAGTTTACTGTAGAAATATTTAAATGTACTGTTAATTTTTTTTCAGGATCTGGGGTGATAGTGCCTTCATTGGTGGCTATGGCAGAAGTATTTGCCAGTTGTTCTTTGTTACAAATGTTATAAGGCAAAAGGCAGCTTGGTCTGTTTAAGTAATGTTTCTGCCACACATGTTGTATCTGAAATTCAGCTTCCCACCTTAATAATTCATTCAGATTTATCTTGCTGAATTTTTATGCTTTCAGGTGTCACTTTAGTAACCATTTTCCTTTCTATGGCAGCTATTCCTGTTTCTATTTGTTTTCATGTAACTATCATTATATAAAAGGGAAGCATTAAATCTGGGAGGCTGGATTTTAGTATAAATTAGCAAGATACCACCCTGTGATCTGGTAAAGCACATGTGTCATGTCAGTACTGAAAACGGTCTTGAATAGAGGCTTTGAAATAAATATATAATCTCTTGTGGAAAAAGAGAAAGAGAAAAAAGAAAATTATCTGGCTTGAGGGTTCATGAGATGCCAAACATTACACAAGTCATATTCTTTTACTAAATTTTGAAGTTCACGTGAAGCCATTTTCTGGTAACTACTCTCTTTCAGTCCCGATCTGTCCATGTCGTGGAGCAACACAGCATTGAAGTCCCCTCCAAGTAAGAGCTGGCAGTCAGGGAGATTAAACAAGATGGAATGCAGAGTGCCATAAAATTGCTTGTCGAACACATTTGGGACATAAACACATACTAATGCAATCTTTAGACTATTATACAAAATTTTGCAATACATAATGTGACCATCCTTGCTGCCTTCCATGCCCAGGTTATTATAAAATAAATTTCTTCTAATTGCAATAACAACACCTACATTTTTAAATTTTTTTTTAGAGTGTCAACAATTGCTACATTAAAATATTTGTTCTGAAATCTGTGTGCATCCGCTTCTAAGTAGTGGGTTTCTTGAATAAATGCAAAGTGAATATTTTTCCTATGGCAAAAATTCGAGGGGAATTCAAGCCACGGGAATTTAGAGAGTACACATAGACCTTTTATTTGCAACTTAGTCCATAGAAAAAACAAAACAAAAATGGAACAAACCAAACAGGCAGCAGAGGTTTTTCACTAAGCATGATATATTAACATAAAATTACTGCTGCCTCTACGCATTCTGCGTCTGATCATATCCTCACGTTGTTTCATCCTCATCTGTAATGATAATGATTTAAGAAAGGTTAACCAGAACAGAGCCTACAGTGTGAGGCTATAGTTTGGGCCGATTGGAACATTCAGTTCAAGCGTAGTCTAGCTTAGCATGTTCAGTGCAGGTCATTCAGAGAGAGAATCCAGGAACTGTTTTGAAAGTGCTCAATAAGTTATTTCTTCATGTAGTTTGTCCTGAAATGGAGTAAAGGATCATGGTCTATGTAGTCTTCCTATGTAGTCCACCTTGTATTTTAGCTGTTGCTGCAACAAGGAAGATTCTAATCCAATTTATTGCGACAGCCTTCTGTATTACAGTAACAAATAGAGAAATAAGGAGAGACATGTTCCAGTTTGTTCCAGTAAAATTAAGCACAGAAAGTATCAACTGTATTGAAAAATGTTTTAAAAACTTTCTGAGAAGCATCAAGTTGTCCCAAGTTACAGGGCTCAAGTCCGAGTCAAGTCTAAAGTCAGTCCATATTATCAAATCAAGTCTCAATCAAGTTCGCAAAAGAGAACTCTGACTCAAGTTACAAATGTAACTTCTTGAATAATGCAGAATTTTATAAACCTAAAACATCTGAATGATAAAGTATTTTTGCCATTAGTGGCTTATAATGTTAAAAATTATAGAAAGCATAGAAACACTACCAAAATAATTATACAATGAGTTATGCTCATGGCCAGACTAAATTCTTTTTGGAGAACTAGCATGCAAAATTTACCCATTTTATAACATTTGGCAAAATCAAATTGTCATCCAATGCTAGATTTAAACTTAAGTACATTTTTTAAAATTACTCAAAAAGGCACAAGTATCCCCACAAATCAACGCAGTAACAGCAATCTGAGTAATTGTAATTAGTTACTTTTCAGTGTAGCTGATGCAAAATAACATGTATTCTATGCATAAGCACCACTTCAAGTTTTATAGCATGAAATGATGCATTATATGACAACTTTAATGGTGGTTTAGTAGTGAACACATTGATCTCATCACTCAGACCTCAGCAATGGTTAGAGTTGTGTGCCTGATAGTGTAGTGTTAAATAACTCTTCCCTCTGTGCATTGCCTGTATGCGTCCCCTGTGCTGTAACTCTCTTTGGTCCCATGCTGCTGTGGCTGAGTGCTCTGTCTGCAGCCACTGTTGAGTCTGGGGTTAGCACACAGCTGACACTAGGCAGATGTTTACATTTGTCTGGATCTGACGGTTTTTGCAGCATTTGTGTAAAGCTCACCCCATTTTCTGTCAAAATGTTATGTTTCTCGGTAAAACACCAGAAATGTGTTTATTGTAAGTAGTAGTAGCTATTTAACACATGGAGTGAATGAAGTCTGTCCAAGCAGAGCCAGCTGAACAGTAGCTCATGGTATACATGGTATACGTAGCATGCATATGTTTTCTACAAAATTTTGAATTAGTTACCCATTTATATATGTATGTATACATATATATATATATATATATATATATATATATATATATATATATATATAGATAGATAGATAGATAGATAGATAGATAGATAGATAGATAGATAGATAGATAGATAGATAGATAGATAGATAGATAGATAGATAGATAGATAGATAGATAGATAGAGAGATAGATAGATAGAGAGAGAGAGAGAGGGTATCTGATGTTTTTTCCTGGGATCTGTTGTAGCCACTCCTCCAGTTTGGGGGTCTCTGCCCCGACTGTGATGCCTTCCCCTTCCAGGCCTTCTCCAGCTCTTCTTTGAGCCCTTGGCATTTCTCTAGTTTCTCAGGTTCCTTTTTCCTGATGTTCCCATCACTTCATACTACAATGTCCACCACAACACCTTTGTTATCATTTACCACTACTTTTAGAGGTGTTTTTCCCACCTTGACCTGAAAGATAAGCTTATGGCCCGAATAAACACAGGCAACCCTCACTCCAGTTACAGAGGCTAAGTGAAGTACCATCTGAAAGTCTCCTAGATGTGAATGCAGCATTGAGAGTGATCCTGCTTGACTATAGGTGCAACCATGGGGAGCATGAGAAACAATACCCACCAGCACGGCGAGAAGTGAGCCAACTGTCAGAGGCCCAGAAAGGTGCAATGAAAAAACAAGTACCCAAGAGGTACAGCCAGAGGTCCCATCCAACTATCGGCCAATAACCTGTCTCTCCACAACATGGAAGCTCATGTCAGGCATCGTTGCGGCTAAGATGAGTGGGAACATGGATCAGTACAGGCACAGAAGGGTATCGGTAAAGACCAAGATTATATTTATATATAAACTAAAAAAGTTGGATCATATCCCTACCTTCTATTGTGTTTCTGTATAATACATTTCCATCATACGGACCAATACTGTAATATTACAATTACAATATACTATAATATATGTGACTGATTGGAAAGAGGAGCATCTGACAAATAAATAAACTATAATTATAATAATTGATTCAACAAGTGAACATCAGTTTAGTTCAGCTGACTTACAGGTGGAGGTATTGTAGTCGTAATTGCAATTGTAATTTGCATACAAGTGCAGGTACTGTGAGTTGACTTACAGGTGGAGGTATTGTAAGTTGACCTGACTGACAGGTGGAGGTATTATCAGATGACCTGTGTGGGGAAGCTGGCCCGAAGTGATCAAAGTAGGAGGCAGACTCAAAAAAAATGTCCCATTAGACAAAATGTATTATCAGCGTTGTGATACCCCGTGAACAAAAAAATAATACATCCATCTTTTATTTTCCATCCATTTTCTTCCGCTTATCCGGGGCCGGGTCGTGGGGGCAGCAGTCTAAGCAGGAACTCCCAGACTTCCCTCACTCCGGACACGTCCTCCAGCTCCTCCGGTGGGACCCCAAGGCGTTCCCAGGCCAACCGAGAGACATAGTCCCTCCAGCCTGTCCTGGGTCTTCCCTGGGGCCTCCTCCCGGTGGGACATGCCCAGCACACCTCTCTAGGGAGGCGTCCAGGAGGCATCCTGAGCAGATGCCCGAGCCACCTCAACTGGTTCCTCTTGATGTGTAGGAGCAGCAGCTCTACTCCGAGTTCCTCCCGTGTGACCGAGCTCCTCACCCTATCTCTAAGGGTGCGCCCGGCCACTCTACGGAGGAAACCCATTTCAGCCGCTTGTATCCGCGACCTTGTCCTTTCGGTCATTACCCAGAGCTCATGACCATAGGTGAGGGTAGGAACATAGATTGACCGGTAAATCGAGAGCTTTGCCTTTGGTCTCAGCTCCTTTTTTACCACAATGGACCGATACAGCGACCGCATCACTGCAGACGCTGCACCTAGAAATTCTGTCCATAAATGTAATGAACAGAACCGGTGATAAAGGGCAGCCCTGGTGCAGTCCAACACAGCTCCTGTTCCGGTCATACAGGGACCGGACAGCCCTTAGCAAAGAGCCTCGGACCCCATACTCCTGGAGCACCCCCCAAAGGACACCATGAGGGATGTGGTCGAATGCCTTTTCCAGATCCAAAAAACACATGTGGACTGGTTGGGCAAACTCCCATGAACCCTCAAGGACCCGATGGAGCGTATAGAGCTGGCCTTGAACGCTGGAAAGAGCACTTCACCCTTCTCCTGCAGCACAGCTCCATTCTGGCTGATTCCATCATCCCAGCCACTGCAAATGCTGTATCCTCCAGCAACGCTTGCAGCACAGACCCTCTCACCCCAGAAGAAGTCAGAGCTGCTCTGAATAAAATCAACAACAGGAAGGCCCCTGGCATCTGCTCCATAAGTGCTGAGATGCTAAAATCTGGTGGTGATGGCATTGTCGAATGACTCACCCACATATTCAATCAGGTGTGGTAGACAGAGAGACTTCCCAGCAACTGGACCAGAGGGGTTATCCTACCCTTCTGGAAGCGCAAGGGTGACAGGCTAGACTGCTGCAACCACAGAGGCATTACCCTTCTCTCCATCTCCGGCAAGCTCTTTACCAGGATCTTGCTCACCCGTGCTCTCCCAGCCATCAGAAACAGTCGCCGTCCCCAGCAGGCTGGCTTCATGTGTAACCGCTCCACAACTGACCACCTTTCTGCTGACCATCCCACGAGAGCCATCCTCCAGTTTGACTCAAAGGGGGCAGGCTGGAAACAACCATGAGGCAAGCCCCGCACCCGATGGCTTGACGTAATCGCGGGCGAATCCTTTGCTGGAGCTGTAGATAGAGATAGACCCTGGCTTCACTGATGTCTCTTCTCTGTCTAATTAGTCCTGCTAAAATACCCTCCTGCACCGGAAGCACCTCCCCCTGGTTTACACCATATCTTCCACAGGTGCTGTGGGTATAACATTAGCTGTATCTATTATGTAAAACCATCTCTCGTGCCCAAGTCCCTTAACTAAAGTGTTTAACAAAATAACCATAAAAACTTAAAACATTGAAACAAAAATACATAAGACATTAACACAAAGAAATAAACAAACTTAAACCAGTTCTCCCCTCCACATGGTCCGGCCCGTGACCACACCCAAGCCTATAAAAATGGCCAACATAGGGCACGCCCCCTCTTTGTTTGGACCATGTGGAGATGCAAGTGGCTTGCTGTTTTAAACTGAATTGACACATTTAACTAAATAAAATATGTTTAAACTAACAAGTGTGTGGTGATTTAACTAATTGAAAAACTAAACTAAACAAACCCGAGATAGTTCTATTTAGTTCTGTATTAGAAAATTATTGAAAATGACCCTGTGAAAACGTGAACAAACAAAATGATAATATTAAAAAGGGACAACTTTGTCACAAGCTGCTTTAAAGATGCTGGTATTGGGAGTTGAACTGACTGACAAGTTGAGGTATTGTGAGTTGACTTACAAGTGCAGATATTGGGAGTTGTGTTGACTTACAGGTGGAGGTATTGTAAGTTGACCTGAATGACAGGTGGTGGTATTATGAGACGAGCTGCCCTAAAGATGCAGGTATTGCTCATTTGCTGTGAAGGCCTGGCGGAGCTTCAGTGTGTGGAGCCCCAGTGTAAATAGTGCTTCTGAGGGAGGTGTCTTCTGAGAAGTGACTTCAGGCTTATGTTGTTATGACATATATCTACTCTGAGTCATGCACCGAGTCTGTGCACCTCACACCAGGCTGCAGCTACACACTCCCACTTTTATTAGTACAAACACAAGCCACTTATCATCTTTTTTAAAGGTTAACTATGTAACTTTCATGGTGGAGTGTCTCCCCCCATTCACAAGCAAACACTCATGTAGAGTTTACATGTATAATGGGGACATTACGTTGGATTCTTCCTGGAGACTGATTATAATCTTAACCATAGTTACTACTTGTCTACCTTTAACCGTAACATATTTTAAGTAATATCTGAACTTTAAACTATGTAGTTGACAATAAAATAAAGTATTTACGTCATTGGGGCCTGATTTTTTTTTCCCTCATAAGAGAAACAGGTCCGCATGATCTGAGTGTGTGTACAGATTTTAGTCCTCACAATGTAATAAACACCCACCTGCCATAAAACTTTCCATCTTTGAACAATGTCATTGTTCTTGGCACACGTGGCAGCCCCTGGCACCCCCCATTATTGTGTCCCTTTGCATATAGGGCCTATGACATGGCCCAGGAAGTACAGTTTTTGGGTGGGTAGTACTTATTTACATTTACTCAGTTAAATTTATTTGATCTACTTTTTGTTAAAGAAACTGTAGTTTTCTACTCTTAAATGCATGGTCACATTTTTGTTTAGCTTTTGAAAATAAAAGATTTTGTGCATTGTTTAATGTTTGTCAACTTCAAGTCATAAATCAGATGTTGCATCCTGACATTACTGTTACAGTAACTTAACTTGTACTTTTCCTAAATACTTTTTTACTCGAGTTTTGGCTAATCTAGCCACCTCTGAAATTAACCGAATTTTAATCATTATTGGTGCTCCCACCAATAATGTCCATCCATCTATCCATCCATCCATTTTTTTCCGCTTATTCGAGGCCAGGTCATGTGGGCAGGCCAGCCAAGACACATATCTTCCCCGTAGCCTCCTTCTTCTGGTGGGACATGTCAGGAACACCTCCCCGGGAGGCATCCGGAACAGATGCCTGAGCCACCGCAGCGGCTCTATTCCGAGCTCCTGCTGTATGACCAAGCTCCTCACCCTATTTCTAAAGGAGTGCCCAGCCACCCTGCGGAGGAAACCCATTTCGGCCACTTGTGTTCGCGATCTTGTCCTTTCAGTCATTACCCAAAGCTCAGGAACATAGATGAGGGTGGGAACATAGATTGACTGGTAAATCGAGAGTTTTGCCTTTCAACTCAGCTCCTTTTTTACCACGACAATCGGATACACCGACCGCATCACTGCAGACGCTGCACCAATCTGCCTGTCAATCTCGTGCTTCATCCTTTCCTCACTCATGAATAGGAACCAGAGATACTTGAACTCCTTCCCTTGGGGCAGAGACTCACCACCCATTCGCAGAGGGCAAGCCACTTTTTTCCACAACCATGACCTTGGATTTCTCATTCCAGCCATTTCACACTCGGATGCAAACCGCCCCAGTGCCTGCTGTAGATCCTGGCTCGAAGAAGCCATCAGGACAACGTCATCTGCAAACAGCAAAGATGAAATCCTTTGGCCCCTGGCTGTGCCTAGAAATTCTGTCCATAAATACATTGAACATAAGCGGTGACAAAGGGCGGCTGTGACGGAGTCCAACATGCACTAAGAACAGGCCAGACTTACTGCCGGCAATGAGAATACAGCGTCTGCTCTGATCATACAGGGACCGGACAGCCCTTAGGTAAGGACCCCAGACCCCATACTCCCAGAGCACCCGCCAAAGGACACCACGAGAGACACTGTCGAATGCCTTCTCCAGATCCACAAAACACATGTGGACTGGTTGGGCAAACTCCCATGAACCCTCAAGCACATGATGGAAGGTACAGAGCTGGTCCAGTGTTCCAGTGTGAATTCGAGGTTTGACTATTGGTCAGATTCTTCTCTACAGTACCCTGGATTAGACCGTATTGGGATGGCTGAGTGTGATTCCTCCGTAATTGGAACACAGCCTCCGGTCCCCCTTCTTAAACAGAGGGACAACCATCCCTGGTCTGCCAGTCCAGCGGTACTGTCCCTGACTGCCATGCGATGTTGCAGAGAAGTGTCAGCCAAGACATTTGTGGTGGGTCCACGGGAAGACAGCCCCACATTGCTCGTTCAGGCCATCAAGCGCTCACTGTCGAGCATCCACCCCAGGCCTCACTCCAGGGTATGACCCCAGTAACACCAGTCCGGGCAACGTAACTTGTCTTGATTGTAGGCTCATCATGAAAGGTTTCTGAACCGCTCTTAGTCTGACCCATCCTCCAGGACCTGTTAACCAGGAGTAAGATCACCCATGACACATTAGCATTAGCTAATTAGCGTTAACCTGCTGCTAACGCTAATGTTCATGTCCTGCTTTACGGATACAATAGCGAAATAAAAATACCAGAATCATGTAGAGCACTTTAATACAACATTTTTTAAGACCAAAATGATGAGCCTGACAGCAGCAGGTAAAGAGAGAGGAGCCACAGTTTTTCAGCAAAAAGCACCCATGCTCACTTCCTCATTGTAGCAGGTTAGCTATGTCCTTTTATATATACACACTCAGTGGTTTTAACATGTTACCTCTAGAGACATGTTTTTGCTTTCTCATTCAGTGAAAAGCCTTAACTTCCGTCTCGTAAACACAGAGGCCCCAGGTGTCAGGTTCACAAACACCATGTGAAGCTCTGCACAGGTCTGGTTGGACTGGCCTGAGCGGATGGTACGTGGCAGAGCAGACCAGGGGAGGTCCAGGTACTTCTGGCTGGTTTGTGCTCATGTCTTTGGAGCGCTCTAGCTGTCACACAGAGCCCCGTACAGGAACACTCACTGTAAACTTTGAGCAGGAGTTTTAAACAGAGCCAGTGCCAGCCTGCCGGACAGAGGCACCGCCAAAATGTCAACGGCGTGCACAGGCGCAGCAATATTTACACAGTATTTAGATTAGCCAGCTGCCTGTTTTGTGTGGAGCAGCAGACATACACACACTTCTAAAGCAGGGGTCTGAGAGAAGGAGGAGGAGGAGGAGGAAAGGGAAGAGGAGGAGGTGATGTCACAAGGTCAGGGCAGGACACTACACTGCCCCCTACACACTGGTTTGTTATGTCATTGTGGAGAGGTTATAGGGAAAACAGTATATGAATGGACTCCATAGGTTTGCTTGGATAGGTGCAGCTGCTTGGTGGCATTTTTAATCTCACCCCAAATCAAATGTTAGTGTTACGCTACTAATATTTAAAACTCAATTTTGATACCAAAGAATAGACTTGATACTCAATGCTGATTCCGATACCGTGATGATAATTAAAAAAATACATTTTCTTTAGACAATGGAATCACTTTTTCAATTCATTTAATTCACATGTGTCAAACTCAAGGTCCGGGGGCCAAATGCGGCCCGCCACGTCATTTTATGCGGCCCATGAGAAGGTAAATTAAGGCTTGACTGTCATTTTAAAATAAGTCTATACTGCTTTAATGTGTGCATTGACAATAAACTAATGAGATTTTCCCAACAAGTGACACTGAGAAATATTAAATAATCATCCCAAATTGTTCAGGAAGAGGAAAATTGGCGGAGTGGAAGGCAGTTTCAAGAAAGGTGCTAAAGGTGAATACAAGTTTGTGCTTTAAGGAGAAAATCTGTATGTTTGTTGTGTTATGAGGCGAGGTCGGTACAATCTACGTCGACATTTTGACACCAAACACAGAGTTAAGTATGAAAAAGTTTGCCTTAAAAAAAACAAAAACAAATTGCCCAATAATTAAAAGGCTAAAAAAGTCTGTTTTTGAAGCAATACTGAAGGTGTGTTCTGACTAGATACACACTTTTAAAAATGTCAGGAAATACACAGTTACACGGAGTTACACAGACACGTAATATTTGCAACTTGAATAAATAGTAAATACAAAAACAGTTATTTAACAAGTTTAAAAGTAGATACATTTATTTTACATGACATTTCACATTTAGTGACATTTATCCTGCCGCACAGTTACATCTGGCCCTTGATGGCAGCCGTTTTGCTGATGTGGCCCTTGGTGAAAATGAGTTTGACACCCCTGATTTAATTCATAGTGTAATCCCTCAGTCTTCCAGGTAGGTTCCACAGTGGTAGGCTTCCAAAAGTTACAAAAACATCATCAAGTGATCAAATAGCAGTCCCAGATTTGCAGAAGTGCAATGAATGCAATGGATTGTGTTTACTGGTGGACTGAAGCGTAGTGACGTGTGTCTAACGTGTACGTCAGTCTCTATTTTAAAGCTCAAAGGTCTGTGGAAATGTGCCCACATTCCTCCAGCTACAGACCAAACACTGGAATGAGTCCTATGTCACGCTCACCCAATCTCATATTCATATCTACTAAAAACTGCAGGAAAAATGTAAAAAGAAAAAAAAAAAAAAGTGTCTTTGCAAGTGAAATTAACACATTTATTTATTTTAATAGATTATTTGTTTTCATACATGACAGTTCGACAGCTCATAGCAGTCTTCCTCAGAGTGTTCACGTGATGTTGCTGTGACATGTCCAGTCAGCTGATTTAAACTGGTTTGGCGTTGTCTTCCTACTAGTGGAATCAAGATGACAGCGCCATCTGCAGTCCAACTTCTTCAGGACAGTATCCCGGGTGTGTGAGAGTAAAAAGGTCCCTTTGACGCGGTTTATAGTTCCATGGGCACAGTTCCGTATTTTGATTTCATCTTTAATCCAGCAACGATATTTGTTGTCCTCTGTCCCGATGATGCATGCTCTGTCCCAGTCCATAATGTGGTTCTGTCTTTTACAGTGGTCAGAAATGCTTGATTTGAGTTACTCCTGTTCGGCTCTGTGTCAGTCAATAGTTATTTTAAATGCTGGGACATATTCTGCAAAACTTTTAACCATGTCATAATGTTTCCCTTCATATTTACCCTCTGGAGTTATATTTAGAGTGATTAATGCATGTTTGAGTTATATTTATGCTTCTGTATTTGAAACATCATTGCTCCAATCCACCCCTGTTTACACCGCCACTGGCATACGCACACTCCTGTACTTTCTCTCTGTACTTCAATTGCATTGTCTTAATCGGTGAGGAATTTTCAGCACATATTTGATGACAAAAGACCCTAAAGATGGTGTGTAAATATTTATCATAGTTTTATATCAGTTAAGTGGCAGTTTAATTTAGTGGTAAAAAAGAAGCAGCTGTGAGTTCTGTAACAAAATACTTCTTAAGAAACTCCATCCAAAATGCAGGGACAATTTACGCTCAAGTAAGGCATTTTTCTAGACCTTTTTCTAGACCTTTTAGACCTTCTTTTAACATAATAAAGGTGTTGTAATTTATTTTTATATGTTTAATCATATAGCCTAACTAATGTACAACTTAGATTTTTTGACCCTTGTTAACATTATGGATGCTAGCTAACAGTTATGGAAATATCGTAGAAAGTCATATCTGCTACCAGTGTCCAACCAGGAAGTACATTTATAAATATCATCAAAATTTTTAAACAAAGATTTTTATTAAATCTTAAATATATGTATGTCAACTCTATTCTAATGAAATGGATAGTCTAGGTCTAACCTCTTTTAAAGCTAAAATGCATCTCTCAACATGCCCAATTTGTGAATTCCATTCCAAAATATCCATAATGAATTAATTACATTTATTTCATGCATCATTACCTGGTTCTAGAAGTAAATTTCACATACATTTTTCCAGTAGACTTTCCAGAATAAAAATGTATATTGAAAGTTTGAAATCTTAGGGCTAATCAGCTCTGTGGTAACAAATTACTAGACCTATAATTTTATTTAAAACCTATTTCTGAAACTTTGTGAACTCCTAAGTTACTAAAGCATTTTGCAGAATCTTGCATTTTAAATGTGCTTTTTGAACTTTTTGAACAACTGCAATATAGTTAGCACTTAGCTGGTTAGCCTCCGCGATGCCTTTGAACTTTTCATATTTAAAATTTTTATGGGAGTCTATGGGATAAATGAATGGGGAATTTACTTCTGGACCAGGAGGGTTGAGCTGCATTCTGATATGCATACTTTATAATGAATTTTAACTGTGCCGTGATGTCAGTGCATAAACTGGCGTCCTTTATCAGGCCTGATTCCAGATTTCCATGCACATTAATTATAATAAAGATAATGCGTGCGGAGGGAGTGGACCACCATGGCTGACGGCTTTACTGTTGATGGGCTGCAGCTCTGGGGACCGCCTCACCTTGAGATGATGCTCATTTGTGTGTGGAAGTCCTCACTCTTCCACAGCTCCACTGTTATTAAAGCCAATTATATGGGTGCGAATTGTTCCTGGAGCTGGGAGCTGGTCAGGAGGAGAATCAGACAGGTCATGGTCATAAGTCCATGTTATTTCGGAGGCTACTCACACACTACCAGTCAAAGGTTTGGACACTTTTTCATTTATGTTTCTTCTTTATTTCCATGCGTATTTACATTGTAGATTCTCACTGAAGGCATCAAAACGATGAATGACACATGTGGAACGGAGTAAACAAACTCAAAATAACTCAAAGCTTTTTTTGATGTGACACACTTGTGAAGTAAAACTCATTTCAGGTAAGTTTATTGTAAAGCTCACTGAAAGAAGTCCAAGGCTTTGCGGCACTGTCAACAAAGCAAAGGGCGGATACTTTAAGGAATTTTAATATAAAAAATAAAAAAATAAAAAAAATAAAAAGATGAGTTAGGTCATATATCTTGCATTGTGGAATGTCTTCAGTATATATATATATAATATCTATAAAGTAGTAAACCTAAAGAAGTAAAACATTCAATGAGAGGGTGTGTCTAAACCTTTGACTGGTAGTGTATCTGCCACAGCCTAATGTATCCAGATGGTTTTAGGACCCGTGTGTGAGTAGATGGGAGCTGACATTCCCAGGCCTTCAGACTATTCACATCACAGAGGCTGGACAGTCATTGAGGAATTGGAAATTTCTGATGGAGCATAGACGGCATGTGGTCCACTTGGATAAGTTCATAACATTCTTTAAACAATTGTTTGTTTATGGAAACTACATTTTTTTTATTTCTATTTAATCATAAGTTAAAAACATACTTCAGAACAGTCTCCATGAAGATAGATATGTTTTAGACCACAGTGTGGAAGATTATAGTCAAAGAGGCCCTCCTCTAGGCCAAATAAGAGTCAGGCTTGTGGAGATGCAAGCCCACTCACAGTAACAACGCATGTTTTTCCAAGTACAAAAGATCTTTCAGTCCAGTCACCTCTTCTGTGTTTCAGGCCAAACTCAGACACAGCTGTTCAACCAGGTTAGTTTATTTCAGTGACACACAGGAAACGAGGGAGCTCATTGGTTTCCCCTTGTTTAGAACAAAACAAAACTTCTCT